>NC_134799.1:57699698-57702198 GCF_046742065.1 Oratosquilla oratoria
CTTAGCACACCCTCTACCACACAATCTTAAAGAGTCTGATCCCACAAGACTACGGATATCGTATCACAGGCCTTTGCGGACTACAACAACTTTTGATAATAACGATCGCTTACACGTGAGAACGTTTTTTGGCGTTACCGCCCTCTCTTCTTCACTGGTGATTATACATCCTGTGTTTACGTGACCTTTTTTTTTTTATATCCAGATATCCAGTCACGTCTTCTTGCCACCAGAGGTCTATTTCAGGTTTCCATTGTCACTTCTTAATGTAAGTGAAATTACATAAATAATGACCTTTCTTTTGTCGTTGAACTGTATCTTTCTTACTCTTTACATGGATAAAAAGATTAAAGTGGAATTTTTTTTTGTCAATGAGGTTATTTGTATTATTTTCTGCCTCTTATAGAGATAGAACTTCCATTTGTTAAAAAATAATAATAATAATGATATCCTGACCCAACTATAATTTTTCGAGAAATCAGTCACTTCTTTCATCTTGAAGCTAATACGAAGAAATTAGTCGAAAAATGTATGAATCACTAATCTGCTTTCAAGATAAAAACAATATACACAGACATACATCAATTACATTCACCTCCAACAGATGGTGAAATGATGTTTTTATCTATTAAGGTTCAGGCTGTCCTTAATTTGAATTGCTTTAGCTTCACCTCCTACTACATACGTCTGTACCATGTATACTTCATTGTTGTAAACTGAAATATACTCTCTCCGTTAAGTTTCGTACAAAAATATTAATTCTTCAAATAATAAGAGAAGTTTTCATGTGTATCCTTACTGGACTAGGTCAGGAGGATTTATGGTGTTAATCAAACGCAAAAGGTTTTCGTAGTTATATAGATTGTTGCCATAGCAACACAAAACCCTCTTCATCATCGACACTCAGCAATTGCGTTGGCCTATGCATAATAAAGACATGATCTCCGAGTGCGAGAAGGTTTGTGTGATGTAATCATGAGCTCCATCCCTTAAATAAAGTCAGAACATATATATATGTATATATACATATATATATATACATATATATGTATATATGTATATATATATGTGTGTATATGTATATATATATGTAGAGACATTGGGACAAATTATGGGAAAGGTGGAGGGGGAAACACGGGTCTTTATCTGATTATCGAGTTTATTCCTGACCGGTTTCGCTTACAATAGCTTCTTCAGAAGAAGCTATTGTAAGCGAAACCGGTCAGGAATAAACTCGATATTCAGATAAAGACCCGTTTTCCCCCCTCCACCTTTCCCATAATATTTGTATATATATGTATATATATATATACATATACATATATATATATGTATATATATATATATATATATATATATGTACATATATACATGTATATAATATATATATACATACACTGAATGGTCCCCAGTGAACAAATTAATATCTTTTCAACCACAATTCTCTTTTAATTCCATGCCATCGCAGTCGAAACTGACGATCTCGATGGAAGTATATATATATATATACACATATACATATATATATATATATCTATGTATGTGTGTGTGTGTGTCTGTGTGTGTGTGTGTGTGTGTGTGTGTGTGTGTGTGTGTGTGTGTGTGTGTGTGTGTGTGTGTGTGTGTGTGTGTGTGTGTGTGTGTGTGTGTGTGTGTGTGTGTGTGTGTGTGTGTGTGTGTGTGTGTGTGTGTGTGTGTGTGTGTGTGTGTGTGTGTGTGTGTGTGTGTGTGTGTGTGTGTGTGTGTGTGTGTGTGTGTGTGTGTGTATGTGTGGAAATTGATACGTGGTCGAGCCAAGGACTCGAGCTCGGCTCGGATGTGACAAAGTGTCAGTGACTTAGCCTATTGCGCAACGGGCTAAGTCACTGATTTTAGATGACAATGTCATACACGTAAAAGACATATATGTTACGTTCTAGCAACTTAAGGCATAGATCGCTGTAACACTACTAGAACCAATATAGGTAATGTAGGTATGGCAAACTTGTCATATCGACAATCTAAGTTATGAACCATAGTGTAGTAAAACCGTCAACATTTCTTGACGTGGTTGATGCTGGTTGTTGCGTTTAGAACGACAGTACGAATTTTGGTTGAACAGGAAGCCAAAGGCAGATTGTAAGATGGAGAGAAAAACAAATGATGGCTGAGAAGGAAGATGGAATTATAACGACAGAGATGATGACGATGGAGGATTTTTTTTATATCTGTACATCCATCTATATTGCTATTATTTTGTATATATATATTTCAAGAATTTAGAGTAAGGACCAGACGACTAAAGATGAATAAAAGAAGAAGGAATCGTGACAACCCACGCTAAGCGCCTCTCGTCGTACGCCAACATCAAAGAATGTGTCTTCCAGTCATTCTTTTATTTATTAATGTATTTATATATGTCTGTATGCGAGGGCGGGGATCGTTGCCATCCAGGTGATTGCAAGCGCAAACGATAGATTGTTATCGAGAGTTCTCCTTGGAAAGATGACTGGCCCATGGG
>NC_134799.1:57717198-57722198 GCF_046742065.1 Oratosquilla oratoria
ACTCTATCTAGCCTAGTAACCCCCACCATACTTCTCAGACACCTCATCTCAAACACATTCAAACTCCTTTTCTCTTCTTCTCTTATGTTCCACGTTTCTGCCCCATACAGTGCTGTTGGCACAATCACTCCTTCATACAGTCTCCTCTTCGCATCCATTCCCAAATGTCTATTTCTCATTACACTCTTTAAACCACCAAGGCATTTACTCGCTTCTCTCAATCTACATTCTACCTCCACCTTCACTCCACCTTTTCCTGCTACGCTTGCACCCAAGTATCTAAAACTATCCACTTCCTCCAGTCGCTCTCCCTTAATGTTCACTTCCAGTCTACTGCCACTATCACCCCTTGTACATCTCATCACCTTACTTTTACCCACATTTATCTTTAGCTTTCTTCTATCACATACTCTCCCAAACTCTGCCACCAGCTTCCTCAATCCCTCCTCTGACCCTGCCACAAGCGCAGTGTCGTCCGCAAACAACAGCTGGCTCACCTCCCACTTTTCTCCCTTTTCTTTAACCATCTCCAATCCCTGACTCACTACCCTAGCATTCACCTCTCGCACCACCCCATCCATGTATAAGTTGAACAGCCAGGGTGACATAACGCATCCTTGACGAAGACCCACCTTTACTTCAAACCACTCACTCTCTCCATTTCCAATCCTAACACATGCTCTACTACTCACATAAAAACTCTTGACAGCTCCCAAAAGCTTTCCTCCTATCCCATAAATCTGCATAACCTCCCACAGTGCCTTTCTGTCTACCCTATCATAAGCCTTTTCCAGATCCATAAAAGCCCAAAAAACATCCTTCCCCTTTCCTATAGCTTTCTCACATATCTGTCTTACCACAAAGATCTGATCTACACAACCTCTACCCGTCCTAAATCCACACTGTTCCTCACCAATTACTCCTTCTGTTCCTCTCCTAATCCTCTCAATTAAGATTCTCCCATAAGCCTTCCCTACTACACTCAACAGGCTAATCCCTCTGAAATTACTACATTCACACTTGTCCCCTTTTCCCTTGTAAAGAGGAACTATACAGGCACTACTCCAGTCCTCCGGTACTCTACCCTCTCTCCAGCAAACATTAAATAATCTCACCAACCAGTCCACCATCACTGAACCTCCCTTTCTCAGACATTCTGCATGACATCCATCCAGACCAGGTGCCTTACCTGCTTTCATCATCTTTACAACTGCCTTCACCTCATCCTTCCTTATTTCTCCTCCATTTTCCTCACTCATCACTCTCATTTTCTTCGTATTTCCCACTGCAGCTATCTTTCCTTCCCTATCCTCCTTCACATTTAGCAACTCCCTAAAATATTCTGCCCATCTTCCCCTCACTGCCATCTCTTCCATTATCAACTCTCCATCTGTACCTTTTACCTTTTCTTCCCTATTTGATTCGCCTCCTCTTCCTCTCTTAATTTCTTTCCAAAACATCTTTTTATTACTTTCAAAATTTTCTGTCATACTCCTACCCCATTTCACATCTGCTCTCCTCTTTGCCTCCTTTACCTTTTGCTTTACTTCTCTTTTCTTTTCTTTGTACGTCTCATATGACTCCCCTGTCCTCTTTTGTAACCAATCTGTGAATGCTCGCTTCTTCTCTTCTACAACCTTCTTTATTTCCTCATCCCACCATTCACTACCCTTTCTTCTATTTCCCCCTGTCCTTCTTGTTCCACACACCATCCTTATAATAATAATAATAATAATAATAATAATAATAATAATAATAATAATAATAATAATAATAATAATAATAATAATAATAATAATAATAATAATAATAATAATAATAATAATAATAATAATAATAATAATAATAATAATAATAATAATAATAATAATAATAATAATAATAATAATAATAATAATAATAATAATAATAATAATAATAATAATAATGATAATGATAATGATAATGATAATGATAATAATAATAATAATAATAATAATAATAATAATAATAATAATAATAATAATAATAATAATAATAATAATAATAATAATAATAATAATAATAATAATAATAATAATAATAATAATAATAATAATAATAATAATAATAATAATAATAATAATAATAATAATAATAATAATAATAATGAAAATAATAATATTATCATTATTATTATTGATATTATTTGAAGACGAGTCTCCCCATAAATGAAAATTATCATAATCTGTTGTGTCTGCTGTCCCTCTTTCCTTTTGCCTATGTTAAGTTCTTCCTGTTACATCTGTCTGGCTCCATCTCCTCGCTGCCTCTTTATACTTAAGGAAAGAAGCACTGATTCTGGACGATAAACATAAGGGAGGTGTCACACTATCAGGCGCCAACCTTGCGTCCTGAAGTTGGCTACAGCAAAATTACCCTTAGGAGTCATTAGACTCGAAGAGTTGTGATAGCACAGTATTCTTACTATGTAGAGATGGTGGTCATTGTTATATAAACTTCTTGCTATCGAAAGGTGATTTTATTAAGCTAATTGATCTTGTCCATCATCTGGCCGTTTCAGCTCAATAGTATAGAGTGATATTGTCATAATACAATACTTCCTACACGATACTGCTGCAACCCAATAATATCACCAACTACATGGGCATAACGAAAACAAACACTGTCAACCGCACACTAAGGCAGACAACTCCATCGCGCTGTCGCAGAGAAGGAAACAACAACCACATGTACCTTATGGAAAGTATTTCTTATATACCAGAATCAACACTCACCTTTCAGAACCCAATTCATCACCGTTATATTTCTACCACCCACGACACCTCCTCGAGTGCCGTAAGTGAATAAAGTCGATGTATAAGACCGTGGAATTTGATTATCTTATGAGGGCACTTCTACCAACTTCCATACATGTACTGTATGTCATACCCACCTCCACCGACACGCGCGAACACACACACACACACACACACACACACACACACACACACACACACACACACACACACACACACACACACACACACACACACACACACACACACACACACACACACACACACACACACACACACACACACACACACACACACACACACACACACACACACACACACACACACCAACGGCGGTCCGGGCTCGAATCTCACCCAGGGCTGAAATAATTTCTGAATTGCTGCGCTGCGGGTTGCTACTCCAACTCTCGTGGGCGGGGAGTTGAGTGTGTGTCTGCGTCTAAGGTCACAGCATCACCCATAGATCGGTCATATATGAGCTATGAGCTCTCTTCCGGGAGGGAAATAGCTGTCAATCACGAGTCCAACACGTGGTCCAAGACCATGGTGAATCACACACACACACACACACACACACACACACACACACACACACACACACACACACACACACACACACACACACACACACACACACACACACACACACACACACACACACACACACACACACACACACAGTCCATCCTAATGTACAAACACCATAACCATGGAATGATAGGTATGGAGCTATGACATGGTCATAACCCGTTGTTGACCTCCAGTTATGTTTACTGCCGTCGTAATACACCTCTAGATACCATCATCAGCCAGCTACATACGTCGTTGTCAAAGACACCCACCTATTCTAAATTTCTAACTTGACGCACGCACGCAGACCGAACCCCGCTGTCGACGTATAAAGTATTATATAACGTTCAGGCTTTCAGGCTTTTCACAGTAATAGAGCGGCATGCTGAGCCGCTTTGCTCCCTGGGGGAAGATGGTCAATTGGCATATAACATACAGACTTCAACATAAAGTTTTTGTGTGCGTTCTCGTCGACTTTTTCCGAATCATAGATTTCCGTTAGTATTAAGGTATATCATCACACTGCCATAATAATTGTATGAATATATATATATATATATATATATATATATATATATATACATATATATATATATATATATATATATATATATACATATATATATGTATGTATGTATGTATGTATGTATGTATGTCTGTATATATATATATATATCGCTTGTTTGCGAAAACGTCGTCATAACTCAAAATATCGATTTTTTCAGGAGAGGCATTTTAAAGTTTCAAAACGCTCTCAATATTATAAAAAGCCCTCAAACACCATAGGTGGAACATTTTTTGGAGGATCAAATACGTCTCTAAACTTTATAGAAGTTGAAACAATCATAATCTTTACTAAGTCTAAAATATTTGTTGGAACAAGTTGGAACATGGAAGGTTATGTCGTTGGGACATTTAGCACTCCCTAGCGGTCAATTTTTGAGCTACAGATATGACACTGTTACTAAAAAAAATCCGTGTTTGAAGATGAATATGTCTGTATAGATAACTCAAAAATTATGTTTTTTGAGTTATGACGACGTTTTCGCAAACAAGCGATATGTGTATATATATATATATATATATATGTATACATACATATATATATACATACATATGATGTAAGCGGAATAGGAAACACAGGAGTCTTAGTCTTGAGTTTGATGTAAGCGGAATAGGAAACACAGGAGTCTTAGTCTTGAGTTTATTCCTGACTAGTTTCGCAGGTATGCTTTTTCAAAGGAATATGTGTACAAACGGGCTGCGGGCATTAAATACATGGGGTGGACCTCACCACCTCTCCGAGTTGCCATAGTTGGTGGCGAATGTGAACATCACATTGTGGCTCATGTAACAATGAAGACATTTTTACAATTAAATATGATAACACTAATACCAAAGAAATTATTAATAGAAAATGCAACAATAGTAATGATAACGATGAAGATAAATATTTAATTAATAATATTAACAATAATAAAAAAAATGATAGTAGCAATACAGGAAATAATAACAATAAAATTAATAATAATAAAAACAATAATAAAAATAAAAATGATAATACTAATAACCAAGAAATAAAAATTATTAATAGTAATTATGACAATAATGAAAACAATGATAATAAAAACGAAAAATTAATTAAATATTTAA
>NC_134799.1:57737198-57742198 GCF_046742065.1 Oratosquilla oratoria
TGTAGTCCGTCAAACAAAATTGTAGACGGGAATTGGACAGGAGTCTATGACACCGTGATGGATGGTGACAGGGTTGAATAGTCTCCAGTAATGACATGGTAGCTGAGAACAGTTGATATTGTCAGTGACTCAGGGACACTTGTAACCGTTTTTTTTTTTTTTTTAACAGGCGGCGTGAAAGTGACAAAAGGACAAAAATTACGTCAGAGGATTTGATATAAGTGAAGCTATATGTCATGGCTACTGGCTTAGTCAGTACTAGTCCCACGTCATCTGACAATTGAAGATAAGATTGAATGATAATGTAGCAACGACGGCGACTATGACGACAACGACAATGACAATGACGAAGACACTGTGTCCGCCCTTGTGGGGTAGTGGTCAATGTCCATATCTCGAATGCGAAACGTCCGAGTTCGACCGTTAAGAAGTGCTCAGCAACTGTTCAAGTCACGCTGTCATGCTTGCCAACTTCTCTCTGAGGTGCGGTATACCAGCGTCACATTTCAGTGTCGGTATTTCAACAATATGATCAAAATAATGGAGCAGTTGTTTCAGACTCCATTCACAGCCGTAACCATTTTAAAGGTCTGCGTTTCACATGCACTTTGTAACTATCCTTAGCAGTCCACTTTTCTCTCCGATTTCTCAAAAAAGGTATTACCTGCTCCAGCATTCCAAGCGGTCCTTACTGCCACATAACACAAAGGGGGTGATAAGTGTCATATGATTATACCCTAAATCGACAAAAGTTTCTTGTGAATACTCCAGGAGCTTGTGGTGAGTGATGACGGAGAGGTGCCGAAAGAGATAGTGTGGAGGAGGTAAAACTAGGAATGATAATAGTAATTATGCTGATAACTATGGATGACGAATAGTCACGTGAGAGATCGAAATATTGTGATCATAAGACCAGTGATGACTGTGTAGAGAGCTTATCACGGTGTATATAATAAGATGAAAAGGTCGTTCTGACAGGCAGGTGTTGGTGGCCGTAGACGGGACTCCATAAGCTATAACGATAGTGACAATACTTTAACCTATTCTGAAAACGTAATGTTTGTGACAATGACGCTGATGGAATTCAAGAAAGGGAGCTCAGGCCTGTGGCTGGATTTGAAGTAAAAACTTAAAACTCTGCTGTAGGTAAATGGTCTGTATAAGAAACTCTGTTTATTTGCTGAAAAGACTTTTAGGATAGTCTAAACCTGCATTAAACATGACTAATATTTTTTCTTCTATTTTCTTTCTTTGGAAGGGCTCTGGTGGTGACATTGTGACTATAGGGAGTGATGAGAGTTATGGTGCAGGTAAAGGAAGACGAAAAGATGACAGGGTAGGGTCGGAGAATGTCACACTTCGTGGCACTTCGCCCATCATACGGGAGGTCGTCAATGTTGCATAAGTAAATCAACATGTAAATGTATGACGGAGTGAATAAATAGATAGCATAAATATAAGTAAATTTGCACATAGAGAGATAAATAGATAAATAAGTAAAAGAACAACTAAAAAACAAATAAATAAATAAATAAATAAATAAATAGATAAATCAGTAAATAAGTAAATAAATATAGATAGATAAATAATAAATAAATAAATAAATATAAATAAATAAATAAACAGATAAATAAATGAATAAAAAATAACATAAATTAATAGATAGATAAGTTAATCATAGATGAATAGATAAACGAATGAATGAATACAAAGATAAATTAATAAATCAATTAAGCATATAAATAAACGAATGAAATTGTTAACAGAAAAATAAATGGATAAAGAAATAAATGTAAAGATAAACGTGAGTGGAGTAGGAAATACAGGAGTCTTAGTCTTGATTTTATTCCTGACTAGTTTCACAGATATTCTTTTTCCTTTGAAAAAGCATACCTGCGAAACTAGTCAGGAATGAACTCAAGACTAAGACTCCTGTGTTTCCTACTCCACTTACGTCAACCTGTCAGAATGTCTCAACGTAAAGATAAACAGATGAATAGGGAGGTTGATATATGAACAAATGAATGAATAACTGGAATAGACAACTGCATGAATAAATAGTTGAATAAATAAACAAACCGATAATTTCATAAATATACAAATAAATGAATGAATGCATGAATAGATGAATAAACAGGTATATAAATAAACAAAGAGATATATGAACAAACAAACAAATAAACAAAACAACCAGTAAATAAATAGATAAATAAATGAATAAAGTAATCAATCAATGAAAAAACAAATGAATAGTGGTTCGAGGTAAAGGTGGGACTTCGTCAAGGATGCGTTATGTCGCCCTGGCTGTTCAACTTATACATGGATGGGGTGGTGCGAGAGGTAAATGCAAGGGTAGTGGGCAAGGGATTGGAGATGGTTAAAGAAAATGGAGAAAAGTGGGAGGTGAGCCAGCTGTTGTTTGCGGACGACACTGCGCTTGTGGCAGGATCGGAGGCGGGATTGAGGAAGTTGGTGGCAGAGTTTGGGAGAGTATGTGATAGAAGAAAGCTAAAGATAAATGTGGGTAAAAGTAAGGTGATGAGATGTACAAGGGGTGAAAGTGGCAGTAGACTGGAAGTGAACATTAAGGGAGAGCGACTGGAGGAAGTGGATAGTTTTAGATACTTGGGTGCAAATGTGGCAGGGAAAGGTGGAGTGAAAGTGGAGGTAGAATGTAGATTGAGAGAAGCGAGTAAATGCCTTGGTAGATTAAAGAGTGTAATGAGGAATAGACATTTGGGAATGGATGCTAAGAGGAGACTGTATGAAGGAGTGATTGTGCCAACAGCACTGTATGGGGCAGAAACATGGAACATAAGAGAGGAAGATAGAAGGAGTTTGAATGTGTTTGAGATGAGGTGTCTGAGAAGTATGATGGGGGTTACTAGGCTGGATAGATTGAGAAATGAGGAGGTGAGGAGGAGAGCGGGGGTGGAAAAGGAGCTGGGAGATAGGGTTGATGAAAGAGTATTGGGATGGTTTGGACACATGGAAAGAATGAGTGAAGAAAGATTAGTAAAAGAGGTGTGGAAGGCAGATGTGGAGGGAGTGAACATGAAGGGACGTCCTAGGATGAGATGGATGGATGGGGTGAAGGGGGCTTTGGGGAAGAGGGGAATGTCTGTTGAGGAAGGACGGGAGAGGACAGAAGACAGGGGTGAATGGAGAATGGTTGTATATGGATGATGTTGTGATTGCATGAGTTGGAATGGGCGGGTGGATGGGGGGTGAGGTAGTATGTGTGAGCAAAATTTGACGCAGCCCGAAGGGATTTCTCCCCGTCCTCTCCTTTTATGCAATGGGGGGGACGGAGAGGGGGGGTCGCCGATTAAATGAAGCGGCCTTGCTGTGGATGTGCTGTGCCTTGCGACACTGCTTCTGACCCAGGGCAGTGGACAAGGTGCAGGGATGACCCGTCATTCAGGAGGTGCTAAGATAAGAGGGAGGGTGGAGGGGTGTGGAGTGTATTCAGGGATGGAATTGGTGGGAATGATTTTATGCCTTTTTCTTTTTGGCTACCCCCCTTGTAAGGGGGAAAAAGCCTTGGTATATGTATGTATTAATCAATAAATAAATGAATGCATGAGTAACTAAATGAATGAATGAATAAGAGGTAACGATGGAGGTGATTCACGTAGATAGAGTACAGACAACAAGTTGTTGTCCAGTGTGAACAAGTGACGAAAGTATTCCCATCTGGGCAGCGTTGGCGTGACGGAGGGAGAGAGAGAGAGGGAGAGAGATAGTAATCGGGAGAGAGGAACCTTTGCCTTGGTTTATGACTAAACCTCTCTCCTTAACTAAGCCCCCACAAACCTCCACTCCCCATTCCGTTCAACAGAGGCACGCTGCCAGTTGTAAATTAACTCGAAAAGTTGGAAAGGAGCTTAATGATGGCCTTCCTGGTAGCCCTGGTTGTGGAAATAGCTGTGATGGTTGTGGCTTTAGGCTGAAGTCAATGTACCCCTGCCCTAAGGAGAGAACTGTGAAAAGAGAAGAAGTGAACGTAAGGTGCATCTAGCTGTAATGAAGATTTACTGATATAGGAAGAAGTTATGATTGCTGTAGTGATTAATTCTGCTTTTTAACCTCAAGCGTGCCATTCTGTGATGAATATTTACTAACATAAGGAGAAGTGGTGGTTACTGTAGTGTTCAATTTTATCTTTTTAACCCCATGAGTGTCTTTTTCTGTGGAGGAGGTGGTAAGAGAATAGGAGGTTTTACCAAGGTCATGTTAAAGATATTATTAGTGGTTGTGGTAACGGTACTGGTGAAATTTATAGAACATAGTGATGGTATAAGGATCAGAAGACAATATACCACAAATGTTACAATGATAGGACTCCCTTACCCACTATGTACTTAGATCATATGCTGGTTTCATGATCAACAGGTATCACCCTTTCAACCGAGGGCTCCGAGCTCATACAGTCCAAACTATAGGTAATTATGTGTCCTAGTACATACCAAACTCCTATCTCTTTGTTTAAAGGAAACAGTAACGGCTTGCAGTGTGAAAAGCTGGCTAACCACAACACCAGTAAGCAGTAATAATGGTTTTATCATATCAGAGGTAAGTATGGATTTAACAAACGCATATGATATATGTGTTTCTTGTTTCATGAATGTTTGCACATGTTCCCCACACGTAGGTTCTACACTAGTGACATAATTAGAATCGTGCAAAGCTCGTACCTTCCTAGTCCTGGGTTCCAATCCTACACTTCACTCCAATTCCCAGTGGTGACTATTACCTGCCTCAACAGTTCAAGCGTATTGGGCAAAGATAACGGCTTTGGCTGCACCTACATGCCTCCTGGAAGCAAGCTCCTACCTTCTTTGTCACGTGTATCGCATGGCCAGATAGATTTCCCTCATAACTTTCCGCTTTGTAGTTTGGTTGCTGTGATTGTAAACATTCAAAAGTGGAATCATGTAGTGTTCCAAGTTACAAGGTGTAAGACTAAAATGTTTGTAGTATTACATTGAAATAAAAAA
>NC_134799.1:57744698-57749698 GCF_046742065.1 Oratosquilla oratoria
AGGAAGACTATAAAAGCAGCTTAGATAAATTTAGCAGTATCAATTAATCATAGAGAAGGGTTTGTAAGCCTAACACGCACCACGGCCGGGTCGGTTATCGTAGGGGCAAATACAGACCAATCAGCGAGCTCAATTCTCAGACGACCCGCAAGATGATTCACGAGATATGTATATAAGCAGCGTATGCTCAAATGCCTGTATAATATTTTCTCTGAAGAAGACTCTGTCGAAATGTTAGAGCAGTGGTTCTTAACCTGGGGTACCTGTACCCCCAAGGGGTACGAAACCTTAAACCTGGGGGTACGAGACATGATAACCAGTGCAATGGTACTGTATATTTACAATGAGAAAGCAAATAAGGTTTGTATCACTCATCCTTTTCATATATTTGCATTGTATTTGTATTGGATGGGGGTACGAGGAAATTTTCTGAGATATCAAGGGGTACGGGCACTGGAAAAGGTTAAGAACGATTGTGCTAGAGAATAAAGTGCATTTGCTTCATCATGGAATTTCCTTACACCATTCTCTCCTACCATTTGTCTTTACACTTGTCGATAGCCAGTTTGTTTACTCTATTAAGTTTTTCATATACGTAAAAGAGCGGTAAAAAAGACTCCCTATGAATAGAATAAGATAAGATAAAAGGCTTGTATAAGAACACTCCGGAAAGAAGAAAATGTAAAATATATCTATTCAAAGTCAGTTGTCATTTAAGCGGTGGCATGAGTAAAATCAGCAACGACTGCAACAGCACTGTAGGAGAGAAGCCAAACGACTATGTGATCCAATGTATTTAACGTTTCGCCCAGCAGGGCTTCTTCAGAAATAACAGTGGACAAACATTTGGATTTTTTACATTAAATAAACCTTTAGCAATTTTAATAACAAAGTAACAAGCAATTTACGCAAATTGTGTTTACACCAGTTTCATGTTCGTTTCTCCCCGCAAGCTCGGGTTATATAAGGAGTCAGATGTTTGTCCACTATGTTGTTTCTGAAGAAGCTCTGCTGGGCTAAACGTTAAATACATTGGATCCCATACCCTGCGTCTGGCCTCTCTCCTATAGCGGAGGCATCTTGAAATTCCTTTTATAAAAGACTCCAAACCATAGGAATGTGGAAAAACATCAGAGAGAGGAGAGTTCTAGAGCTTCCAGTGAAAGGAAGGAAAGAACGATCGTACTGGATGCGTTCTGCAGGACTCGCAGTAATGGTTATAAACTGGATAAATTCAGATTTAAAAAGGAAATAGGCAAGAATTGGTTTACTAATAGGGTGGTCGACGAATGGAATAAACTTAGTAACCATGTAGTAAGCGCTGAAACTATCAGTTGTTTTAAGAAACGATTAGACAACTTTATGGATGGGGATGACAGGTGGTGAAGGGTACGGAGCTGCCTAGTGTAGGCCTTATGGTCTCTTTCATTCTTATGTTCTTATGGTATTCGTACAGAAATGGGGTTAGACGTGCCAGAAACTCTAGTATGGTACGGTTTCTTCGGGAAGGGTGACACACATGCACTAAGCTCAGAAATAGAGTGATCATGGGAATCAGCGATAGAAAAGATACAAAAGAGAAGTAACGCGACAGGGAAGAAATGACTGAAGAAAAAGAAGGCGTTAACGAGGCTGAAAGCTTTTAACTCCATCTTTCTCAGAAATACCCAGTGCTTCTATTTTTGGGGACAATATTGCACCAAAGAAGTCTGGCGGGAGAGATAAAGATAATGAGAAATAAAGCTTTAAGGACGGTAGTAGACCGGAAGGATAGTACAAGTTAGAAAATATTTGCATTCTTTTGAGTGAAGATTAGTATCCAATCGTAATAGAGAACTAAATGATTGGTCCGTCGGGAAGTCAATAAAGTTACTAAAATACTGAGTACATAAAATATATAGTCAATACTTCATACAGGGATGCTTTATATAAGAATGGCTAAGCCCCATTTATAGTTCCAGCAGCTGAGCTGAAGATAAGACATTCATGAAGGCTATATAACACATAATTTCATTGAAGCTGCTCTATCGATAACAGAGTCGATTTACCTAGTGAAACTTTTTAGTAGAAGTGAGGACAATAATGCTTAGACAAAAAAAAAAAAAAAAAAAAAAAAAAATGCAAGCATCAAAGTCGGGGAAGCTATACGGAAGATAGCATTGAATGCTGAGTTGAAGAAATAGTCTTCACAGCACTGCAAGATGTAAAGTGTCCCTGTAGCCCATTTAGATATCACCAAGAGTTCTTATCAGGCGCTCTATAGCTATCCTTCCAGAACATCGAAGTTCAGTCTTAACCCATTCAACTCATGTCAGCCGCTTGTGGTGTAGATACGAAAAACCGGATATGGTAAGCCTCGCGCCGGCCCGTACATCCGAATATCATCTGATGCGGCTTGACCGCGCGAGGTCTGACGTCATATTTTTCTGGTGTTTGATCAAATATTTTGGTGCTTTATGATTTTTTGTTTTATTTGACCAAATGACAAGAATCTTGTCATCGGAGTTTAAAGGGTTAAGGCGGTGTCTGGAGGGTGGCGTGAATAACGTAGAGCAATATTACAAGCATAATTACTGTAAATAATAGAAAAATATTAGGAGATAAGGCAGAGCTCTGTAAGGTACCAAAGTTGTCAGGCAAGCACAACTAAAGAGTGGTCGGAAGGGAAACAGATAAGATAAAATGAAGTGACGGAGTAGAGAGGAGTTAGTTTGGAAACAAATAATTTATATCAGACTTTATCAAATGTTTTTAGGTTCTAGTGTGACAGCACAGGTGTCACCAAAATCACTTAAAAAATATTGCAAGAGTCAGACGGAAAAATAAAAAACTTTTCCTGGATATCACTCTGGTGATCAGATAGATTTAGGAGCAAAAACGTTTTATAATTTTTTCTTTGTGGGATTGAACCACATAAAACTATGGCTATAGAATTGAAGATAGAGGGTTGAGAGGGAATAGACCAAATTGATAAACAGAGTTAACAGGTGGCCTAAGAGGATATCAATAGAGATTTAATATCTGACCCAGACAGTGAGCCAGCACGGAGGCACAGTTTGTAAGAATTCCATTCGAAGCACAAATCTCCAGTGTAAAAACCCAAAAAAGATTAAAGAAATAAAATAAAGTAAAATAAACGTCATTGGGAGAAATTCAGGTTAAAGACAAGAACTAATAGCACGATATTTGAGGATTAAGTATAATATATGCAGCATGAAAGTGGAGCAGAGAGTAGTTAGTGCTCAACACCATAAATCGGTGGCTGGGAAGTGATGATTACGTGCATGCAATGGGGCAACCGGTAACATTTCCAGAACACTTGTGGATAGCGGAGTTGGGGTGTGATGTTGGCAATGCTAGACGCAATGCTGGGATGCGACTGTATGCATATTGCATGCAAGGCGACTGGGAGAGGTTTGAATAAAGAGAGTGTAGGAGTTTGAGAGAACAAAAGGCATATGTCTAAGGATCCCCCCATCCACGGTGCAATCTGCTCTTGAGGCCGCCGGATAGATCTGATAGGAAAAGAACCGACTGAGTCGTGTACGAGTATGTGCTGATTTCGGTTTGTCTGACCGACATACAAGATCCAATTTGGTCGGATTCGACCAGATCTGTCCTGCGGCCCTAAGACTATATTGTAATGTGGATGGGAGCCCTAACACACACACAAAAAAAAAAATCAAAACACATAAACAGATGTCGAAATCTTCAGGAACTTAAGTTCCAAATATGATTTGTAGAGTAAAGTATGGTGTGGAATAGTGTCACTGTATGTCTAGATAATACATTTTGGTTAATTACAAACGTGTTCAGAATAACAGTAATCCCATACCAAGCTGATGATGGAAAAGAGGACCCATATGCAGCATGTAGAGGGTGTTTATGATCTTTATCAAGGGAGTGGCAGAACGAAAGGGACAAAGAAGAAGGAGCCTTTACGAAATCGTATGAAACTAGTAAATATACATACATACATATACCAAAGGCTTTTTTCCCCTACATGGGGGGGGGTAGCCAAAAAGAAAAAGGCATAGAAACCACTCCCACCCATTCCATTTCCTATATATTCCGCTCCCCTCCACCCTCCTCCCTCCCTCTCATCTTGGCACCTACTGGATGACGGGTCATCCTTGCATCCTGTCCACTGCCCTGGGTCAGAAGAAGTGTCGCAAGACACAGCACATCCACAGCAAAGGCCGCTTCATAAATTCGGCGACCCCCCCCCCCTCTCCGTCCCCCCATGCAGAAAAGGAGAAGACGGGGAGAAATCCCTTCGGGCTGCGTAAATATGAAATAGTAAATATGAAAAATACTATTCTGAATTAGATTAAATTTTAACCCAATATAACAGATCTATCGTCTAGGAAGAAGTGATTTAGTGGCGCCTGCTATGTAGTTGTAGTACCTGAAGAGAGGTTATAGAAAATGTTATGTAGGTTTGTTAACTAGATGAGAAGGTGTAAGAGGTGGAAATGCTTGCCTGACACTGTAAAAATGAATAAATATTAAATAAATGAATAGATAACGTTAATTTCCATAAAAAACGCGTTCAATTCACTTTTGCTGTGGATTTAGGCCTTCATGTTCATGTTGTGATATTGTAGGTCTATAGCTTTGAAAACATCATGATGGACGATTAAGCAAGAGAGAACACTAAATAAAAAATAATTTGAACACTGTTGGGAATTATTTTCATTTATTTATTTATTTATTTTTATTTATTTATTTATTTATTTATTTATTTATTTATTTATTTATTTATTTATTTATTTATTTATTTATTTATTTATTTATTTATTTATTTATTTATTTATTTATTTATTTATTTATTTATTTATTTATTTATTTATTTATTTATTTATTTATCTATTTATTTATTTATTTATTTATTTATTCATTTATTTATTTATTTATCTATTTATTTTTACTTTGGTTTATCGTATGTTGCTTATTCATAAACAAAATTGTTACGATCACCATGACCCTGCTATTGCCAT
>NC_134799.1:57754698-57759698 GCF_046742065.1 Oratosquilla oratoria
TGTGTGTGTGTGTGTGTGTGTGTGTGTGTGTGTGTGTGTGTGTGTGTGTGTGTGTGTGTGTGTGTGTGTGTGTGTGTGTGTGTGTGTGTGTGTGTGTGTGTGTGTGTGTGTGTGTGTGTGTGTGTGTGTGTGTGTGTGTGTGTGTGTGTGTGTGTGGTTGTACGTGTATTTACCTAATTCACCTATTTATATATAATGTACAGGAAAGCAACGACTTTCGGTGTGTTCTGTGTGCGGTCGCGTGTGTGTGGTTGTGCCAAAGAGACGAAATACGTCGGCAAACAGTAGATGTTTCCGGCTGGGAACCGACTTGTATGTCTTTTCGGAACCAAGAACTCCCTTCTCGGGGTCACTTCGACCACAAGCCAGGCCACACTGACCGCAGTCCAGGTCAGTAACTTCATGACAACGCGCCGGATCCTGCCTTTTGCCGACAAACTCCCCTCGTGACACAGTTCTTAGCGATGTACAGGGCTGACTGTGTAAACCAAAATTAGATAAAAAGAATAAAAATGAGACGAGAGTGACTGATAGAGGGATAACACTGGTTAACGAAATTTTAGTGGGATTGATATAAAAACTTGGGCCTAATTTGAGTGTGTTGATTTCAGATCTGAAGATAATGTTTTTATATATATATCAATGTAACTTAAAAAATAAAGTCTTTCCAGTTTTTCCAGTTTTTCAATCCGTGGTATTTTGGGGACATCGGGTGGGTGTAAGGTTGTCCAATAGGAAGAAGAAGAAGAAGAAGAAGAAGTCGGGGTCAGGTGGTATTCTTCCTCTTCTTCTTCTTCTTCTTCTTCTTCTTCTTCTTCTTCTTCTTCTTCTTCTTCTTCTTCTTCTTCGCGTTCTTCTTCGCGTTCTTCTTCTTCTTCGCGTTCTTCTTCTTCGCGTTCTTCTTCTTCTTCGCGTTCTTCTTCTTCTTCGCGTTCTTCTTCGCGTTCTTTTTCTTCTTCGCGTTCTTCTTCTTCCTCCTCTTCTTCGCGTTCTTCTTCGTCTTCGCGTTCTTCTTCTTCTTCTTCGTCTTCTTCTTCTTCTTCTTCTTCGTCTTTCTTCTTCTTCTTCTTCTTCTTCTTCTTCTTCTTCTTCTTCTTCTTCTTCTTCTTCTTCTTCTTCTTCTTCTTCTTCTTCTTCTTCTTCTTCTTCTTCTTCTTCTTCTTCTTCTTCTTCTTCTTCTTCTTCTTCTTCTTCTCCTTCGGATCTAGAGGAGTCGAGCGGATCTTTGAGACTCGAGTGGATCTAGAGGACTCGAGCGGATCTTTGGGACTCGAGCGGATCTAGAGGACTTGAGTAGATCTTTGGGACTCGAGCGGATCTTTGGGACTCGAGCGGATCTTGTGCGTAACTTAAAAAATAAAGTCTTTCCAGTTTTTCCCGTTTTTCAATCCGTGGTATTTTGGGGACATCGGGTGGGTGTAAGGTTGTCCAATAGGAAGAAGAAGAAGAAGAAGAAGAAGAAGAAGAAGAAGAAGAAGAAGAAGAAGTCGGGGTCAGGTGGTATTCTTCCTCTTCTTCTTCTTCTTCTTCTTCTTCTTCTTCTTCTTCTTCTTCTTCTTCTTCTTCTTCTTCTTCTTCTTCTTCTTCTTCTTCTTCTTCTTCTTCGCGTTCTTCTTCGCGTTCTTCTTCTTCTTCGCGTTCTTCTTCTTCGCGTTCTTCTTCGCGTTCTTCGCGTTCTTCTTCTTCTTCGCGTTCTTCTTCGCGTTCTTTTTTTCTTCGCGTTCTTCTTCTTCCTCCTCTTCTTCGCGTTCTTCTTCTTCTTCCTCCTCTTCTTCGCGTTCTTCTTCGTCTTCGCGTTCTTCTTCTTCTTCTTCGTCTTCGCGTTCTTCTTCTTCTTCGTCTTCTTCTTCTTCTTCTTCGTCTTCTTCTTCTTCTTCTTCTTCTTCTTCTTCTTCTTCTTCTTCTTCTTCTTCTTCTTCGTCTTCTTCTTCTTCTTCTTCTTCTTCTTCTTCTTCTTCTTCTCCTTCGGATCTAGAGGACTCGAGCGGATCTTTGAGACTCGAGTGGATCTAGAGGACTCGAGCGGATCTTTGGGACTCGAGCGGATCTAGAGGACTTGAGTAGATCTTTGGGACTCGAGCGGATCTTGAGGGCTCGAGCGGATCTTTGGGACTCGAGCGGATCTTGGGCGTAAGTCTAAATAAAAATATTTTTCTAAAAAACAAAAATGACGAAAATAAAAGAGGTGAACAATTTACAGTTGCTTATTTTATAGCCTTTGTTTGAAGGTGGGGCGTAGCCCTCCGCGAGCGAAGCGAGGTGCGCCGCAGGCCAAGCCCCCCGGCGCAGCCGGGCTGGCGAAACCAGGGGCTTGTATATATATAAAAAATTATTTTTTCCAATCGATGTATTGTAATATTTCAAAATTTCGTCATTTAATTAAAAAGAAAATGCATCATAGTTTGAATTCAATCAATAACATAATTTAAAGCTCTTTCTCTCATAAAGAATTGCTAGATTTTCAATCAAACTTATTGGTAGATAAGACATTGACTACAAAAGTTATGAGACAAAACTCAATTTCAGTTTTTTCAGGAAGTGATGTGTGCTTGAAGCTCTTGCGTTTGTGGGCTCTCTGAAGGCATACATACATACATATATCAAAGGCTTTTGCCCCCTACACGGGGGGTAGCCAAAAAGAAAAAGGCATAGAAACCACTCCCACCCATTCCATTTCCTATATATTCCGCTCCCCTCCACCCTCCTCCCATCTTTCATCTTGGCATCTCCTGGATGTCTCAGGGCGATCTCGTTTAATTCTCCAGCAGTAGTTTGTCTTCATATGTTTGTCCTCATCTCTCTCGATAGCGCTCCTCCATAGTTTAAAGGTCTTGAAGGAACCGCCCGCCATGCTCGTCACATACTGCTTCTAGGTTCTCAGGGAAATTATCAAGTTGACTGTACAGAAAACGGAGTGTGGCACTCATATTACATCCAAGAACACTAAAAGTTAACAACTTATTAGTTACGAGAATTTCATAGGTGTCAGCCTTTTTTATTACCGAGAATTTTTTCCATTACCACCACGAATCAAAACTATGCAGCCCTTTCCTTATCGTTTGTCTTTCTACCAAAATCTTGATCATATACAAGTGCACGAATGAGTCCATCAAACTCAGTTGCTCTGACCTTCTCGAAGGACTAAGCATGGAGAGTAGAGACTATGTGTTGGAAGCATTCATCATCAGTATTTAGTGCCTTGACAAACTGTTTTATCAAGCCCAGTATGATATGAAGAGGAGGAAAATTATCTTTTCTCGACTGACAATTGGATCATTGACAATATTTGGCATACCAGCTTCCAGAGTTTCACGTATGGGTCACTACATCTGGTTCAATTGTTTCTCATGAAATCGGTTGTCCCACATGTAAATAAAGCAGGGATACTTTGTAAATCCTCTTTGTTGACCCAGGTGGAAATTAACCATATTGATATCCACGCAAATTCCTCAGTTGTGTCCGTGGTATTTCAAAAGGTCAATCACAGTTTTAGTATCACTATGTTCCTTTCGTAAATACACAGAATAAATAACTGGAACAGATGCATAGATATTGCCATTATGTAAGCTGCGCTTAGAACTACCGAGAAATAATCTCCAGCTATTTGGACTATACAATGGAATCATTCCTGCAGAAGACCTGAGATATCATAATATAACAATAAACAAACCCATTCTCCTCTGAAAAAACAAAAACAAAAAAAAAAACACGAACACCTGCTCCCAATTTCGGAAGTATGAAACTTTTGTTATATGGTTTAGTCGACTCTTTTTTTACAACCTGGGAACTAACACTTCACCTGAAGAGACCGAAATCACACTCAATGTCATTCAGTTCAGGATGGTTGAACTGTTGAGAACTTGAGGACTCAAGAAAGTCCTAAGAAGGATCGTCAAATTCTGAAAGCATTTCGAGTTTCATCATCAGTTTCTTGTCCTTAGTCGCTACCTTCATCTAAAAAAAAAAAAAAAAAAAAAAAAAAAAAAAAAAAAAAAAAAATGGAATTGGTAGCTCATCAGAGTGGAGGAATAGATTGTAGAGGAGATAGTAGGATGTGACACTTTATGTTTGTTTTTCTTGCCAATATCCCTTGTATGGACCAGATAAAAATAGCCGTCAGTTGTGTGGTCCTTCGGTTCTCACCAAGTCATGGGAATTCCGTAAGGTGAACCCATACGTTTCCCTTTTGTCCAGTCACGCAGCATTTCCTCGCAGTTATGACGCACGGTACGTGGGGCCCATTTCTTGTCTTGGTTGCCAAGAGCAAGTCAGTTTTGTAAGCGCGCCTCACAAACGATATTTTACTACGCCTTTAAATAAGCGTGAAGTACCCATAAATACAGCAGAAAGCGTCAAGATTGTTCACACATTGATCTCTTTGTAGCCGTGATCAAATCTAACAGAAAGACAACAATTTTACTTTCCCTGCGCCTTTGAATAAGCGTGAAGTATCCACAAATATAGCAGAAAGCGTCAGGATTGTTCACACATTGATCTCTTTGTAGCCGTGATCAAATCTAAAAGACAAAACAATTTTAGTTTCCCTCCTGTGATAATAAATGTCTAATCAAATTTATCAGCAAACTACTGGAATATAAAACTTGAATTCCAAGAAAAACAGACCATGTAGAACATAACCGTTTTAGGATTTTAGATCAGCAGATAAAAAGTAGTAAGAATCAGTAAAAAAAACTTATTTTGCAATGAAAAAAACAAAAACGAAAAACTGTCCTGCATATCTATGTATAATAGGAAAATGTATAGCTAGATATCATCCAAGGAAAGAGAGTTCTACTCCTATGTACTAAGTCGTAATCAGCCAAAAGAGAGAAATATATTGTAAAAGAGTGAGAGTGAGAGAGTACATGATGTATTTGATTCATATACACGTGGGTAGTTCCAAAAATAATGCCTCCTATTTTATCATTAAACACCAAGGAATCTGTAAGGATTATTTATGGCATTGTTATGATAACTGAACCTTTACACACATAAACTGA
>NC_134799.1:57764698-57772198 GCF_046742065.1 Oratosquilla oratoria
CTTCTATGCATGTTGCAAAGGGAAAAAAACGAGTGCGTTTTCTACTTTAGTGCAGGATACATAGAAGACATTAAAAAAATAATGTCACTAACCCTTTTTATGGGAAGAGTTTCATATAAATAAAGAATTACAAACAACAATATAAGAAAAGAAAAGAAAACCAGAAAAGAAAGAGAAGCGAAGTCAGGATGCCATACAACATTGACGATGATACTACGACATGAGATTTTTACGAAAAAAAAAACCATGCATATTGGAAGTAAGCACAAATCCTAGGTTAGTTTTTCTTACCTAAGTTTTTGCTACCTGTCTGAGTTTGCAAGGTCAAAAAGCATTTAATAATAATCAAAACAAGTCTTAAGTCCCATATTTTAGATTAAAAATTAATAAATAGACTATTTCCATTTGTCCAAACCATCTCAATATTCTTTCGTCAGCCCTATCTGTCATCTCCTTTTCCACTCCCGCTCTCCTCTTCACCTCCTCGTTTCTCACTCTATCCATCCTTGTAGCCCCCACCATACTTCTCAGACATTTCATCTCAAACACATTTAAACTTTTACTCCCTGCCTCTCTTAAGTTCGTACAATCTCCTCTTTGCATCCAATCCAAGATGTCAATTTCTCATGAGACTTTTTATCCCCCAAGACATTTATTTCCATCTCTTAGTCTATAACCTCTACTTTCACTCCTTCCTCTCCTGCCACATGCAAACCCACATATCTAACGTTAATCAATTTCTCCAACCTCTCTCCCTTGAATCTTACAACTCACTGCCAGTCTCTCCCCTTGAACATCTCACCACCTTACTTTTACCCACATTTACCTTCAACTTTCTCCTATCGCATACCTTCCCAAACTCCGTCACAAACTCCCTCAATCCCCCCCTCTGACCTTGTCACAAGCGTAATGTCATCAGCAAACAACAACTGGCTCACCTCCTACTTTTCTCCATTTTCTTTAACCACCTCCAGTCCCCTATCTATTACCTTCAAATCTACCTCCCGCACCACCCTATCTATTTACACATTGAACAGCCATGGTGACATGGCACATCCCTGACACAGTCCCACCTTTACCTTGAACCACTCACTTTCTCCATTTCCAATTCTAACACAGGCTCTACTATTTTCGTAAAAAATCATGATTACCTTTAACAGTTTTTCCACTAACCCCATATATCTGCAAAACCTCCCACAGTGCCTTCCTGTCTACCCTGTCATAACCCTTCTCCAAGTCCATAAAGTCTCTAAAAGAATCCTTATCTTTTGCTATAGCTTTCTCACATACCTGTCTTACCACAAAAATCTAATCCTCACTAATTATCCTTCTGCTCCTATCCTAATCCTCTCAATCAAAACCCTTTCATAAGCCTTCCCAAACTGATCCCTCTGAAACTACTACATTCATATTTGTCCCCTTTTCTCTTGTAAATTGGAGCTATACAGGCACTCCTCCAGTCCTATGGCACTCTACCCTCCTTTAGACAAACATTACACAACCTCACTAGCCAGTCCACTGTTACTGTACACCCCTTCTTCAGACACTCCGCATGACACCCATCTAACCCAGGTGCCTTACCTACTCTCGTCACTTTCAGAACTACTTACACTTTATCTTTTCTTATTTCTTCTCCATTTTCCTCACCCATCACTTTCATTTTCTTAGCGCTTCCCACAGCTACCACCAATCCCTCCATATCCTCCTCCATATTTAGTAGCCCTCTAAAATACTCTGCACATCTTCCCCTTTCCTCTTCTTTTCCATTATCATATCTCCATTTGCACCTTTTACCTTTCCTTTTCTATTTGAGTCACCTCCCCTTTCTCTATTTACTTCCTTCCAGAACATATGTTTATTCCTTTCAAATTATTCTGATAATACTACTTACCCAATTTTACATCTGCCCTCCTTTTTGCCTCTATCTTACGTTTTGCTTCACTTTATTTATTTATTTATATATTTATTTATTTTTTGTACCTCTCATATGTGCATGAATACTTGCCTCTTCTCTTGGACAACCTCCTTCACTTCATCGTCCCATCCCTCATTACCCCTTCTGACAACCTCCTTCACTTCATCGTCCCATCCCTCATCACCCTTTCTGACAACCTCCTTCACTTCATCGTCCCATCACTCATCACTCTTTCCGCCATTCCCTCCCATTCTCCTTTTTCCACAAACTATCTTTGCACACCTTGTTACTCCCTTCTTGAAACACCCTATTCCTCCTCTACTCCTACTTCTACTCTAACTTTAACACCTCCAACACCTCCTACACATCTCAATTTCTACATGTACTCCTGCTCCATTTCCTTCTTATTTAAACAGTTTACTCTAAGCACCTCCTTACTTCCTGACCTTTTCGTCATTTTGCATCTATCACTTACCTTCCTCCAAAAAATGAGCTGATGTTTCCCAACTCTCAGCTTCTACATGTACTCCTGCTCCATTTCCTTTTCGTTTAAACAGTTTACTCTAAGCACCTCCTTACTTCCTGACCTTTTCGTCATTTTGCATCTATCTTCCACTTACCCTCCTCCAAAAAATGATCTGATATTTCCCAACTCACAGATTCTGCATGTACTCCTGCTCCATTTCCTTCTTATTTAAACAGTTTCCTCTAAGCACCTCCTTACTTCCTGACCTTTTCGTCTTTTTGCATCTATCTTCCACTTACCCTCCTCCAAAAAATTATCTGATGTTTCCCAACTCTCTACCCTGAGAACATGGACATCCGAAACGCTTCCTATTCTTCTCCTGAATACTAGTACACATAATCCATTTGCCATTTATGCCTTATCAACCATCCTTCCATCCACCACCCTCTCCCACGTGTACTTATGCTTAACTTTTCTTTCCTAAACGCTGTGTTAGCTATCATCAACTATCTAAACACATCGCCACCATCAACTCTCCACTACGATTTTTAACTGGCACTTTACTCTTCCCAACCACTCTGTCTACTAGTTTATCTCCTACTCTAAAATAAACAAACAAATACATGAATAAATGAATAAATAGATATATAAATAAACAAGTTAATCAATAGATAGATAAGTAATTAGATAAGAAATAGCATTTACAATTAAACCAAATTTTATTAGTTAAAAGTCACGTTTGCTCTATCATCTACTTAGGAATAGGTCAAAAGTCCCACAATGAAGTAAACACAACAACAGTGATGAAAAATAGTAAAACACATGATGTGAAACATGCAGATTATTTATACACAAATTTTACAATTAATTCATCCAACAGGATTCAACCAATGTATGATTCAGGTTAACGTGTATACTACTGATAAGTGTACAGGTGTTACATCGTGTCGTATGTATATGATGTAACATATACGTGTTATATGTGATGCACATATATGCACATATAACATGCACATATAACACGTTTTTCTTAATACTTATGGAATGTTACGTTATGTGAATATAACTGCATACATACATATATACATTCATACATACATTTTTTTATTATTATTATTATTATTTTTATTTTATTTTTTTTTTTTTGCAGAAACTACCGGGAAATTGAAAAAACAGGTACCGAACGTTTTCGTCTATTAAGACATTTTCAAAGGTACAGAAAAACAATACAGAAAGAAACCTTTGAAAATGTCTTAATAGACGAAAACGTTCGGTATCTGTTTTTTTAACTTCCCGGTGGTTTCTGCAAAAATAGTTCATCACGTGTGTTTTGTGATTTCTTTGCATACATACGTACATACATACATACATACATACATACATACATACATACATACATACATACATACATACATACATACATACATACATACATACATACATACATAAATACATACATACATACATACATACGTACACACATACATACAGTACATACATACATACATACATGCATACATACATACATACATATACATACATACATACATACATACATACATACATACATACATACATACATACATACATACATACATACATACATACATACATACATACATACATACATACATACATACATACATACATACATACATACATACATACATACATACATACATACATACATGACAGAAAAAAGTCCTCTTCTTCACATATAATCCACCAAACTAGCTTTCATCTTCCCTGATGAACTTTGGTGAACTTCCTCACGCTCTGTCTGATTCACAAAGGAAACTGGTTACAATCATCAAGATCACATTCTAGAAGGATGACAATATGTTACAATCTGTAAATTTTAAGGAAATTGCATCAGAGACAATCTCCTACCTAGATATACTGTTATATATCAAGAACTGTCTAGTTTCTGCAACCGGGATTTATTGATAATGGGTGATTTCAATTTTACTGACATTGATTGGATGACCCTTGAACATAGCCATATAGGTAGTCGCTTGTTTGATTTTCTTGGTGACAATTACTTAATTCAGCATGTAAAAGAGCCCACAAGATATGGAAACTTACTCGATCTTTTGATCACTAGCCGCGAAAGCATGGTAACTGATGTAGAAGTCGGTGAATCTGTTGCAAATAGCGATCACAACCTAGTTAGATTCAAACTCCTAAACAATTTTAGAATAGATACTTGTGCTTCTAAAATACCCGATTTCAGTAAAGCTCAGTTCATAGAACTACGGCAGGAGCTTCAGCTTACAGATTGGGAGGCAAAATTAAACGAAAGACCAGTAGATCAGATGTGGGAAATATTTCAAAATACGCTCACTAAGATGATTCAAACTTACATTCCTTTTAAGGACAGACGTCCCCCAAATCAGGCTCGCCCAAAATGGCTCGACAAAGAAACTGAAAAAAGTATTGCTAAAAAGAGACAGGCTTATAAGAAATATAAGTGCTCGGGTGCATCTAATGACTATGAAAGTTATGTATCAATACAGAGAGATTTAAAAAAGACAATAAGAAAAAGAAAACGACAATACGAAATGAACATCGCTGAGAAATCCAAAGAGAATCCCAAAGAATTCTATAGTTACATTAGAGATAAAAAGGTTGTTAGGAATCACATTGGTCCACTATTATCTGCTGACGGTCAACTTAAATATTCAAATGAAGGAATGTGTAATATCTTAAACAATTATTTTAGCTCGGTATTCGTAAACGAAACACCTCAAGGTGAATTCCAAACTGAAACCTGTGAAAAGTCTAGGGTAAACTTACTACGGTAAATATAACAAAATAAAAAATTAAAAGGTGTATAGACAAACTCAAAGTTAATAAAACACCAGGGCCTGACGGTTGGCATCCAAGAATCTTAAAGGAAATGAAAAATGAGATTGTTGTTCCATTAGAAATTATTTTCAAGAAATCCATCATATCCGGAGATGTCCCAAGAGAATGGAAGCTAGCTAACGTTACTCCCATATTCAAAAAAGGTGACAAAAAGAAACCAAATAACTATAGGCCTATAAGTTTGACTTCAATCGTAGGAAAAATAATGGAAAGTATCATCAGAGATGCTATCGAACATCATTTAGAAAGTAACCGTTTGATAAATGATAGCCAGCATGGTTTCAGACGGAAACGTTCTTGCGTCACTAACTTACTCGAATTCTACAACACAGTTATCTCGAATTATGACAAAAGAAACAATATAGATTTAGTATATCTAGACTTTGCAAAAGCTTTTGATACCGTCCCACACGAAAGACTACTTACTAAATTAGCTTTGCATGGAATAAGTGGTAGCCTATTAGGTTGGACTAGTAATTGGTTGAAGGGTCGAAAACAGAGAGTTGTTTTAAATGGAAAAACTTCTGGATGGAAAAGTGTTGCAAGTGGAGTTCCTCAGGGTTCCGTTCTTGGGCCACTTCTATTCATAGTATATATAAATGATATAGACCATGGACTAAAATCTACTGTTTCCAAATTTGCTGATGATACAAAACTGTGCGGAGTGGCAAATGATCACTCAAACCAATTAGATATTCAAGAAGATTTAGATCAATTACAGCAATGGTCTGAAAAGTGGCTAATGAAATTTAACACAAGTAAATGCAAGGTAATGCACATAGGTAAAAATAACAGAAAGTACGATTACAAGTTATTTGGAAATTCGTTAACAAAAGTGGATAGTGAAAAAGATCTCGGCGTAATTATCAGTAACGACCTCAAATCATCCAAGCAGTGTATTTCAGCCTCTGAGAAAGCAAATAAGATTCTAGGACTGATTGCGCGATCTTTTGATTTCAAAAGTCCATCACTCATTAACAAGCTATATAAATCGTTAGTTCGTCCACATTTGGAATATGCTGTTTTCCGTATGGTCACCGAATCTCATTAAAGACATTGACAGACTGGAAAAAGTACAACGGCGAGCCACAAAACTGATTCCAAATATCAAAAATAAATCATACGAAAATCGACTAAAACATATGAATCTGTTTTCCCTAAAAAAGCGTAGACTCAGAGGTGACTTGATACAGGTCTTTAAAATTCTAAAGGGAATTGACAACATCAAAAGTGACCAAATTTTTACACTGAATGAGAATCAGACAAGAAACAATGGTCTCAAACTGTCCGAAAATAGATTCAATTTGGAAGTAGGTAGAAACAACTTTGCCAACCGTGTAGTTAATGAATGGAATAAACTTCCTGCACAGGTAGTGCAATGTAGTTCAGTTCGAAGCTTTAAGAATAATTTAGATAAATACCTAAGTAAGATGCTGTAATGATTATAATTTATCTTATATTATTTGTTTTTGTTTTGTTATCATTTGTCTGTCTGATTTTCATTTATTATTAGTTATATGTCAATTTATTATTATTTACTATTTACCTGTTTGTTTATTATTTAACTATACCTATGCATTTATTTATGTATTTTATTTGTTATTTACATTATCATAGTTTTTATTTATTATTTTATTATTAATATGATTTTTTTTTTTCGCATCCGACCTAGATATGGATCAAAAGGTCTCCTGTCGGCATGTTCCGCCTTTGTAATCCTTTGTTATACATACTTATATGTTTTCTTCAACACACACACACACACACACATACACACACACACACACACACACATACACACACACACACACACACACACACACACACACACCTCTCATGGCGCTGTGGTTAGAGCTCTGGCCTGCCACTACGGAGGTCCGGGTTCGACCCTCGCCCGGGGCTGAAATAATATCAGTATCGCAGCGCTGAGGGGTGTTACTCCAACTCTCGTGGGCGGGGAGTTGGGGTGTGTGTGTGTGTGCAAGGTCATAGCATTACCCATAGATCGGACCTACGAGCTCTGAGCTCTCTTACTGGTGGGAAATAGCTGTCGATCACGAGTCCAACACGTGATTCAGAGACCAAGTGGGAAAATACACACACACACACACACATACACACACACACACACACACACACACACACACACACACACACACACACACACACACACACACACACACACATATATATATATATATATATATACACACATATCTATACATATATTTATATATATATATATATATAT
>NC_134799.1:57789698-57799698 GCF_046742065.1 Oratosquilla oratoria
ATCTAAACGAATCTTAAAGCTTCGAACTGAACTACATTGCACTAACCTGTGCAGGAAGTTTATTCCATTCATTAACTACACGGTTGGCAAAGTTGTTTCTACCTACTTCCAAATTGAATCTATTTCCGGACAGTTTGAGACCATTGTTTCTTGTCTGATTCTCATTCAATGTGAAAATTTGGTCACTTTTGATGTTGTCAATTCCCTTTAAAATCTTAAAGACCTGTATCAAGTCACCTCTGAGTCTACGCTTTTTTAGGGAAAACAGATTCATGTGCTTAAGTCGATTTTCGTATGATTTATTTTTGATATTTGGAGTCAGTTTTGTGGCTCGCCGTTGTACTTTTTCCAGTCTGTCAATGTCTTTAATGAGATTCGGTGACCATACGGAAACAGCATATTCCAAATGCGGACGAACTAACGATTTATATAGCTTGTTAATGAGTGATGGACTTTTGAAATCAAAAGATCGCGCAATCAATCCCAGAATCTTATTTGCTTTCTCAGAGGCTGAAATACACTGCTTGGATGATTTGAGGTCGTTACTGATAATTACGCCGAGATCTTTTTCAGTATCCACTTTTGTTAACGAATTTCCAAATAACTTGTAATCGTACTTGCTGTTATTTTTACCTATGTGCATTACCTTGCATTTACTTGTGTTAAATTTCATTAGCCACTTTTCAGACCATTGCTGTAATTGATCTAAATCTTCTTGAATATCTAATTGGTTTGAGTGATCATTTGCCACTTCGCACAGTTTTGTATCATCAGCAAATTTGGAAACAGTAGATTTTAGTCCATTGTCTATATCATTTATATATACTATGAATAGAAGTGGCCCAAGAACGGAACCCTGAGGAACTCCACTTGCAACATTTTTCCATCCAGAAGTTTTTCCATTTAAAACAACTCTCTGTTTTCGACCTTTCAACCAATTACTAGTCCAACCTAATAGGCTACCACTTATTCCATGCAAAGCTAATTTAGTAAGTAGTCTTTCGTGTGGGACGGTATCAAAAGCTTTTGCAAAGTCTAGATATATTAAATCTATATTGTTTCTTTTGTCATAATTCGAGATAACTGTGTTGTAGAATTCGAGTAAGTTAGTCACGCAAGAACGTTTCCGTCTGAAACCATGCTGGCTATCATTTATCAAACGGTTACTTTCTAAATGATATTCGATATCATCTCTGATGATAGTTTCCATTATTTTTCCTACGATCGAAGTCAAACTTATAGGCCTATAGTTATTTGGTTTCTTTTTGTCACCTTTTTTGAATATGGGAGTAACGTTAGCTAGCTTCCATTCTCTTGGGACATCTCCGGATATGATGGATTTCTTGAAAATAATTTCTAATGGAACAACAATCTCATTTTTCATTTCCTTTAAGATTCTTGGATGCCAACCGTCAGGCCCTGGTGTTTTATTAACTTTGAGTTTGTCTATACACCTTTTAATTTTTTCTTATGTTATATTTACCGTAGTGAGTAAGTTTACCCCAGACTTTTCACAGGTTTCAGTTTGGAATTCACTTTGAGGTGTTTCGTTTACGAATACCGAGCTAAAATAATTGTTTAAGATATTACACATTCCTTCATTTGAATATTCAAGTTGACCGTCAGCAGATAATAGTGGACCAATGTGATTCCTAACAACCTTTTTATCTCTAATGTAACTATAGAATTCTTTGGGATTCTCGTTGGATTTATCAGCGATGTTCATTTCGTATTGTCGTTTTCTTTTTCTTATTGTCTTTTTTAAATCTCTCTTTATTGATACATACCTTTCATAGTCATTAGATGCACCCGAGCACTTATATTTCTTATAAGCCTGTCTCTTTTTAGCAATACTTTTTTCAGTTTCTTTGTCGAGCCACTTTGGGCGAGCCTGATTTGGGGGACGTCTGTCCTTAAAAGGAATGTAAGTTTGAATCATCTTAGTGAGCGTATTTTGAAATATTTCCCACATCTGATCTACAGGCCTTTCGTTTAATTTTGCCTCCCAATCTGTAAGCTGAAGCTCCTGACGTAGTTCTATGAACTGAGCTTTACTGAAATCGGGTATTTTAGAAGCACAAGTATCTATTCTAAAATTGTTTAGGAGTTTGAATCTGACTAAATTGTGATCGCTATTTGCAACAGATTCACCGACTTCTACATCAGTTACCATGCTTTCGCGGCTAGTGATCAATAAATCGAGCAAGTTTACATATCTTGTGGGCTCTTTTACATGCTGAATTAAGTAATTGTCACCAAGAAAATCAATCAAGCGACTACCTATATGGCCATGTTCAAGGGTCATCCAATCAATGTCAGTAAAATTGAAATCACCCATTATCAATAAATCCCGGTTGCAGAAACTAGACAGTTCTTGAAATAACAGTTTGTCGTCTGCTAATGATAATGTCTTTGGCCTATATATTACACCTATATTCATTTTTTGTCCATTTGTTAGGGTTAACTCAACCCACAAACTGTCATATGCATCCTGTTTCACTTTCTCTAAAACACAAGCATGAACATTGTTTTTAACGTACAATAGAACACCCCCACCTTTCTTGTGGTTTCTATCCAGATGAAAGTGTTTAAATCCCGCAATATTAAATTCAGCTTCGAACTCTGTACCATTTAACCATGTCTCAGTTATTCCTATCATATCGAGATTTTCGCTTTTGACATACGCCTGTATTTCTTGAAATTTGTTCCTAATACTACGAGCATTAAAGTACATAGTTTTAAGAAACTCGTGATTATTTCTTTTTGCCCACATTTTGAGTTTCAATATCATGTCTTATATTATCATTTTGTTTTTTATTTATGCCTTGCTCTATATTATTATTATTTGGTCCTTCATTGACATTCAATGCCTCATTAACATTTCTCCTATCAAAATTAAAATTTCCCCCATTACGGACATCTGGTCGATTACGGTCATCCGATCTATTTTGTACATTTTGTCCCCCCACGTCACCGTGATTCACGCCGGCCTCCCATCGTTCAGTGACATTATGTCCGGCATCCCTTTCTAAAATTATATTTTGTCCTCCAGTGACATTATATCCTACCGTGATATTTTTTCCTCCACTATAATTACATCCCATCGTGATCTTTTGTCTTCCACTGTCATTACATCCTATATTGATATTTTGGCCTTCATTGACATTCTGTCCGGTATCTCTTCCTAAAATTATATTTTGTCCTTCACTGACATTATATCCTACCGTGATATTTTCTCCTCCATTATCATTACATCCTATCGTGATATTTTGTTCTCCACTATCATTATTTCCCATCATGATCTTTTGTCCTCCACTGTCATTACATCCCATTGTGACATTTTGTCCTATGACATTACATCCTAATGTGTCATATCGTCCTCTAGCGACATTACATCCTATTATGATATTTTGGCCTTCATTGACATTCTGTCCGGTATCCCTTCCTAAAATTACATTTTGGCCTCCATGAATTATATCCTACCGTGATATTTTCTCCTCCATTTTCATTACATCCTATCGTGATATTTTGTTCTCCACTATCATTAATTCCCATCGTGATCTTTTGTCCTCCACTGTCATTACATCCCATTGTGACATTTTGGCCTATGACATTATATCCTAATGTGACATTTCGTCCTCTAGCGACATTAAATCCTAAAATTATATTTTGTCCTATACTGGTACATTGTTCTACATTAATGCTATACTCTACACTGTTTTCCCAAGTACATTCTATTTCCCCTTCCCTTTGTTTTGGAAAGAAATTAAGAGAGGAAGAGGAGGCGAATCCAGTAGAGAAGAAAAGGGAAAACGTGCAGATGGAGAGATGATAATGGAAGAGAAGGCAGTGAGAGGAAGATGGGCAGAATATTTTAGGGAGTTGCTAAATGTGAAGGAGGATAGGGAGGGAAAGATAGTTGCAGTGGGAAATGCTAAGAAAATGAGAGTGATGAGTGAGGAAAATGGAGGAGAAATAAGGAAGGATGAAGTGAAGGCAGTTGTAAAGATGATGAAAGCAGGTAAGGCACCTGGTCTGGAAGGATGCCATGCAAAATGTCTAAAAAAAGGAGGTACAGTGATGGTGGACTGGCTGGTGAGGTTATTTAGTGTTTGCTGGAGACTGGATAGAGTGCCGGAGGACTGGAGGAGTGCCTGTATGGTTCCATTTTACAAGGGAAAAGGGGACAAGTGTGAATGTAGTAGTTTCAGAGGGATTAGCTTGTTAAGTGTAGTTGGGAAGGCTTATGGGAGGATCTTGATTGAGAGAATTAGGAGAGGAACAGAGGGAGTAATTGGTGAGGAACAGTGTGGATTTAGGACGGGTAGAGGTTGTGTAGATCAGATCTTTGTGGTAAGACAAATATGTGAGAAAGCTATAGGAAAGGGGAAGGATGTTTTTTTTGGGCTTTTATGGATCTGGAAAAGGCTTACGATAGGGTAGACAGAAAGGCACTGTGGGAGGTTATGCAGATATATGGGATAGGAGGAAAGCTTCTAGGAGCTGTCAAGAGTTTTTATGAGAGTAGTAGAGCTTGTGTCAGGATTAGAAATGGAAAGAGTGAGTGGTTCGAGGTAAAGGTGGGACTTCGTCAAGGATGCGTTATGTCGCCCTGGCTGTTCAACTTATACATGGATGGAGTAGTGCGAGAGGTAAATACAAGGTGTAGTGGGTCAGGGATTAGAGATGGTTAAAGAAAATGGAGAAAAGTGGGAGGTGAGCCAGCTGTTGTTTGCGGACGACACTGCGCTTGTGGCAGGATCGGAGGAGGGACTGAGGAAGTTGGCGACAGAGTTTGGGAGAGTATGTGATAGAAGAAAGCTAAAGATAAATGTGGGTAAAAGTAAGGTGATGAGATGTACAAGGGGTGAAAGTGGCAGTAGACTGGAAGTGAGCATTAAGGGAGAGCGACTGGAAGAAGTGGATAGTTTTAGATACTTGGGTGCAAATATGGCAGGAAAAGGTGGAGTGAAGGTGGAGGTAGAATATACATTGAGAGAAGCGAGTAAATGCCTTGGTGGGTTGAAGAGCGTAATGAGGAATAGACATTTGGGAATGCTCACAGCACTGTATGGGGCAAAAAGATGGAACATAAGAGAAGAAGAGAGAAGGAGTTTGAATGTGTTTGAGATGAGGTGTCTGAGAAGTATGATGGGGGTTACTAGGCTAGATAGAGTGAGAAATGAGGAGGTGGGGAAAAGAACGGGGGTGGAAAGGGAGTTGGGAGATAGGGTTGATGAAAGAGTATTAGGATGGTTTGGACACATGGAAAGAATGAGTGAAGAAAGACTAGTAAAAGAGGTATGGAAGGCAGATGTGGAGGGAGTGAACATGAGGGGACGTCCTAGGATGAGGTGGATGGATGGGGTGAAGGGGGCTTTGGTGAAGAGGGGAATGTCTGTTGGGGAAGGACGGGAGAGGACAGAAGACAGAGGTGAATGGAGAATGGGTGTATATGGATGATGTTGTGATGCATGAGGTGGAATGGGCGGGGGGGATGGGGGGTGAGGTAGTATGTGTGAGCAAAATTTGACGCAGCCCGAAGGGATTTCTCCCCGTCTTCTCCTTTTATGCATGTGGGGACGGAGAGGGGGGGTCGCCGATTTAATGAAGTGGCCTGTGGATGTGCTGTGTCTTGCGACACTGCTTCTGACCCAGGGCAGTGGACAAGGTGCAGGGATGACCCGTCATCCAGAAGGTGCTAAGATAAGAGGGAGGGTGGAGGGGTGTGGAGTGTATTCAGGGATGGAATGGGTGGGAATGATTTCATGCCTTTTCCTTTTTGGCTACCTTCCTTGCAAGGGAGAAAAAGCCTTGGTATATCTATGTATGCATATATATATATATATATATATATATATATACATATACATACATACATACATACATACATACATACATACATACATACATACATACATACATACATACATACATACATACATACATACTTTATCCATATACTAACATAATAATAGGTAACACGCTATGATACGTGATCCAATGCAAGATGGTACTCGCCTTTATCACTACCTCCAATCTTGCTGACCTTGCATTTATCAATAACAAAAGCATCTGACGCAGGAATGCAACGTATAACAACATGACGCCATCACGTCATCATGCAATAAGAAAGTACCTAATGTCACCAGACAGTCCATTGATCCCTTTCTTATGCCCATACCAACTACATTATCGTAACTTCAATATATACGCCATGTCTATCCACTTCCACCAATAATATAATTAAACACCATTCAAAACATCTAACACCCGTATAATGTATATTTTTTCACAAACACGTTTTTCTTGTGATAATTACACCAAACATGCTTAACTAGGTAATCCATACTATATATGGAGGCGACTGTGCTCTCCAGACAAAGACACTGGGGAGACTTTCCCCTATCTAACCAGGGGAGATCTTTCCCCCAATTTACCTTTACATACATAAATATACCAAAGGCTTTTTCCCCCTTATGAGGGAGGTAGCCCCCCCAAAAAAAAATAAAATAAAAATAAAAATAAACAAACAAAGACACAAAAAACACTCCCACCCATTCTATCCCCATCACACTCCACTCCCCTCCACCCCTTCCCTCCCTCTTATCTTGGCACCTCCTGGATGACGGGTCATCCCTGTATCTTGTCCACTGCCTTGGGTCAGAAGCAGTGTCGTAAGACACAGCACATCCACAGCAAGGCCGTTTCATTAAATCGGCGACCCTCCCCACCTCTCCGTACCCTCATGCAGAAAAGGAGAAGACGGGTAGAAATCCCTTCGGGCTGCGTCAAATTTTCTCACACATACAGGGTGGGGCAGAGGAACGTGTTTTTTTTTTAATTTGACGCCCTGAAGTGATGATTAATCCGAGGAGGGTTGGGGTAGGCACATTCGATAGGGTGAGGTGTAAAGTTGTACTGCGTCGCTTTGTTCAGTTAGCATCATGAAGTGGACCAAGGTGGCGCGCGCATTTGCTGTCGAGGCATACTTTTCCAGCGGTCGCTCAATCATCGCCACTCAACGTGCATTCTTTACACATTTCAATATTGCGCCCCGTGGTCGTGTTCCTGGCCGGCAGTCAATTGTTTCTTGGACAGACAACTTCAGAGAAAAAGAACGTACTTTCATGAACAAAAAAGTCGACCCAAAACATTGACGACCCAAAACATTGATTGCCTTTTGCGATCCCCTCAATGCTCTGCCCGCAAACATGCAACTGCTGTTTGGTTGTCTGGTCGTTCTGTGAGACAAATTCTTCATGAAGAACTAAAAATTCAAGGCACACACAGTGCGTGTATCAATATCTGTTTTGCGGCAACACTTCCCAGGACGCCTCATCTCCTTGAGGGGTGATCTGCAGTGGCCAGTGCGGTCGACTGATTTAGCACCCTGGAACTATTTCTTATAGGGCTATCTAAAATCATACATTTACAACGATCGTCCTACGAACCTAGCTCACCTGAAGAACAACATTCGTCAAGTTGACGCCAACATACCCGTTCATGTGCTGGACAGAGCTGAGCAAAACTTCCGAGTTCGATTAACGCAGTGTATTGAGAATAATGGACGCCATCTACCTGATATCGTCTTTAAGACCGGGAAAAAATAAAATTTAAATGTTGTACTTGATGTTATTCAAAAAATTAAATACATATCTGCATTACTTTTGTTTTAATTGATTTTCCAAATAAGCAAGTTGCTCTGCCCCAACCTGTACTACCTCACCCCCCATCCCACACCCATTCCACCCCATGGATCACAACATCATCCGTGTACAACCATTCTCCATTCACCTCTGTCTTCTGTCCTCTCCCGTCTTTCCTCAACAGACATTCCCTTCTTACCCAAAGCCCCTTTTACCCCCATCCATCCCTCCCATCCTAGGTCTCCCTCTCATGTTCACTCCTTCCACATCTGCCTTCCATACCTCTTTTACTAGTCTTTCTTCACTCATTCTTTCCATGTGTCCAAACCATCCCAATACTGTTTTATCGACACCTATCTCCCAGCTCCCTTTCCATCCCCGTTCTCTTCCTCATCTCCTCATTTCTCACTCTATCCACTCTAGTAACCCCTTTCATACTTCTCAGGCACTTCATCTCAAACACATTCAAAATCCTTCTCTCTTCCTCTCTTATATTCCATGGTTCTGCCTCATACAGTGCTGTCGGCACAATCACTCCATACAATCTCCTCTTAGCATTCATTCCCAAATGTCTATTCCTCATTACACTCTTTAATCCCCCAAGGCATTTACTCGCTTCTCTCAATCTGCACTCTACCTCCACCTCCACCTCCAATTCTCCCTCTCCTGCCACATTCGCACCCAAGTATCTAAAACTATCCACTTCCTCCAGTCGCTCTCCCTTAATACTCACCTCCAGTCTGATGCCACCTTCACCCCTTATATCTCATCAGCTTACTTTTATCCATGTTTATCTTCAACTTACTTCTTTCACACACTATCCCAAACTCTCTCTCTAACTCCCTCAATCCCTCCTCTGATCCTACTACAAGTGCCGTGTCGTCCGCAAACAAAAGCTGCCTCACCTCCCACTTTTCTCAATTTTCTTTAACCATCTCTAATCCCTGACCCATCACCCTTGCATTTACCTCTCGCACCACTCTATCCATGTATGAATTGAACAGCCAAGGTGACATAACACATCCCTGACGAATTCTCACCTTTACCTCAAACTACTCACTCTCTCCATTTCTAATCCTAACACACGCTCTACTACACTCGTAAAAACTCTAGACAGCTCCTAGAAGCTTTCCTCCTATCCCATATATCTGCAAAAAAAAAAAAAAAAAAAAAAAATGCCTTCCTGTCTACCCTGTCATAAGCCTTTTCCAAATCCATAAAAGCCCCAAAAACATCCTTACCTTTTCTTATAGCTTTCTCAAATATGTGTCTTACCACAAAAATCTGATCTACACAACCTCTACATGTTCTAAATCCACACTATTCCTCACCAATTGATCCCTCTGTTCCTCTCCTAATCCTCTAAATCAAGATCCTCCCATAAGCCTTCCCAACTACAATCAACAAGCTAATCCCTCTGAAACTACTACATTCACACTTTTCCCTTGTAAAGTGGAACTATACAGGAACTCATCCAGTCCTCCGGCATTCTACCCTCTCTTAAACAAACATTAAATAACCTCACCAGCCAGTCCACCATCACTGTACCTCCTTTATTCAGACATTCTGCATGCCATCCATCCAGACCAGGTGCCTTACCTGCTCTCATCATCTTAACAATTGCCTTCACTTCATCCTTCCTTCTTCTTCCTCCATTTTCCTCACTCATCACGGTCATTATCTTAGCACTTCCCACTGCAACTACTTTTCCCTCCCTATCCTCCTTCACATTTAGTAACTCCCTAAAAACTCTGCCCACCTTCCTCTCACTGCCATCTCTTCCATTATCATCTCTCCATCTGCACGTTTTCCCTTTTCTTCTCTACTTGATTCGCCTCCTCTTCCTCTCTTAATTTCTCTCAAAAGCATCTTTTTATTACTTTTAAAATTTTCTGTCATACTCTTACCCCATTTCACATCTGCTCTACTCTTTGCCACCTTTATCTTATGCTTTACTTCACTTCTCTTTTCTTTGTACCTCTCATGTGACTCCCTCGTCCTATTTTGTAACCAATCTGTGTAAGCTTACTTCTTCTCTTCTACAACCTTCTTTGCTTCCTCATCACACCATTCACTACCCTTCCTTCTATTTCCTCCCGTCCTTCTTGTTCCACAAACTATCTTTGCACACCTTATGACTCCCTCCTTGAATCATCCCCAATCCTCCTCCACTCCTAATTCTACTCTATCCTTCACTTTCTCCCACTCCACTCTCAGCTTCTTCTTGTACTCCTTCTCCTTTTCTTTCTCATTTAAAGAGTTCACTCAAAGGACCTCCCTACCTTTTGTTCTTTTCCTCTTTCTCCATCTATCCTCCACTCTAAACTTACCTTCCACCAAAAATAATCTGA
>NC_134799.1:57814698-57819698 GCF_046742065.1 Oratosquilla oratoria
GAAGTGTAATGAGAAGTTGCTGTTATGGACTGTACTTTATCAAAGCTTCTTTCTTTGTGCGATTGCGCGAAATGATCCAAAATGTCTCAAGTCGAAGGTAGGATCCATTGGAAATTACTTCTTTTCTTTTCTTTTTAGCGGACGATTTTTTTTTTCTTCCTTTCTTTGCTTGAATGTCGACGACATGATCATTCGTCATTACCCTGACTCGTACAGTAAGGGCGAGTTTAGCTTTCTTTTGCTTACAGAAATTGCCTTTATGTCTCTTTGACATTTTGTGTTCATGGGGTACGTTAGATCTCATTTCTCTGATTTCTATTCCCCCCCCCCCCATGGGTACTGAAGAAAATACCGTATTAGTGTGTATATCCGTGCGTGTGTTTTTTTTTTGCTTGATTTATATTCCATTGTTTTTTTTTATATATATTTCGTGCGTATAAGCAGGAGTTTGTGGGTTTCTTTGTCATGTGAATACTTATTTGTGTGTGTTTTTTGTTATGTTTTTTATTTTCCATTTTTTCAATATTTCGTGCGTTTTCTTTTTCATATGAATACTTATTTGTGTGTTTTTTTTATTATTTTCAATTTTTTCAGTATTTTGTGCGTATAAACAGGAGTCTGTGGGCTTCTTTTTCATGTGAATACTTATTCAGCATAAATATGTTCGATCGTGCGTGCCTGAGGTCGTCCAGCAGGGGGTACTGCTCACATTCCGCTACACCTTTCCCACGAACCGGCCAAGAAGCAGCAGGGGGGCACACAAACAGCAGGAAGAGTAGCAGGTAGGGGAGAACAGCAGGCCGGACTCAGCAGGACGCTTGGGGACTGCTGAAGCCTTCCCTTTGTCCGCGGCGGGAATCCTCCTTGGCCAAGGCGTTCTTCGACACTGTGAGTGGTTCACCCTCCATCTCTCTCCGATGTTGTTCAATCGTCACTTGGTCCACAAGAGTTGGTCCTTCCTTCCTTCCTTCCTTCCCTCCTTCCTTCCTTATTTCCTTCCTTCCTTCCTTCCTTCTTCGAGCTCCATCCACGATGGGACACCTTCAGCGGCCGTCATTCCACTTCTGTTGTCTCCAGTCTTTCGCCAACTTCTTTTCTTCTCACACAGTGCTTGGATCTACCTCCGAAGTCCTGAATCCGTGACCGTTATATTGCCATGCACATTTGGTCTTTCTGTTTTTTATTTATATTTTATTTCATTTTGGTTTTCAATTTTTTTCCCATCTCCAGCGGATTCTTCTAACGCGTTTATCCAGCTCTCATGGTGGTGGTGATGATGATGATGATGATGATGATGATGATGATGATGATGATGATGATGATGATGATGATGATGATGATGATGATGATGATGATGATGATGATGATGATGATGATGATGATGATGATGATGATGATGATGATGATGATGATGATGATGATGATGATGATGGTGGTGGTGGTGGTGGTGGTGGTGGTGATGATGATGATGATGATGATGATGATGATGATGATGATGATGATGATGATGATGATGATGATGATGATGATGATGATGATGATGATGATGATGGTGGTGGTGGTGGTGGTGCTGGTGATGATGATGATGATGATGATGATGATGATGATGATGATGATGATGATGATGATGATGATGATGATGATGATGATGAGGATGAGGATGATGATGATGATGACGATAATGATGATGACGATGATGATGATGATGACGATAATGATGATAATTATCATGATGATGACGGTGATGATGATGAGGATAACGGTGATGATGACGATGATGATGATGATAATGATGATGATGATAATGATGATGATAATGATGACGATGATGATGATGATGATGATGATGATGATAATGATGATGATGATGATGATGATGATGATGATGATGATGATGATGATGATGATGATGATGATGATGATGATGATGATGATGATGATGATGATGATGATGATGATGATGATGATGATGATGATGATGATGATAGCAGTACTAAAGGTAAAAAAAAAACTGAACATAACACAAATATAGGTGAACAGGTTAATAAAAATCATAAAACGAAATATAACCTTCTTTTCTCTTCCCTTTTAAGTCTCCTACCCCATTTCCTGTCACCCCTTCCCCCTCCCTTCCATCTCCTTCGCCCTTCCTTTCATTCCCTTCCCTTTAACCCCCCCCCTCATTCAGCCCCTCTTCCTATCTTTGATTCTCCTAAAACATCTTATCATTCACCCCTTCTTCCTTTTTTCAAACATTGCCACACTTTTATTTGATCCCTTTTTCAGTCTCCCTCCACCTCCTCCTTCAACACTTGCCTTATGAAGGGTTGATTTCCTTACCTTCTCTCTTCAGTGGCCTGTACCATATCAACGAGGTCCTGTTTTGTTTTTTTCCTCTACTTGCAATACTTTCGTAGGCAGCGGTGGCAACATAAGGGTGGTATTAACTACAACAAAGGTAATTGTTTTTTTGGCGATGTATCAGAACTAATAGTATTCGCGATGATAGCAATTGTGTTGATTTGGCAGCATGACCATCCCTGATCAAGATCAAAGTACACTAAGGTTTCGAAGTGCGTGTGATCTTTGTGTCTTTTGGTGATTTAATGACAGCAACGCATAAGAAGAAATGAGTCTTCTCTTTCCTCTTTCGAAGTGGAGATATTTCGATCATGGAGCCGCTGGTCTTCTGGGACCTTTGTGGTTTCGTCAGTTGGCGGGATAGAATAACAAGATGGAAATGTCACGTATTTTTATCTTTAGGCGAAAATCACTACAGAATTAAAGATAAATAAATAAGACCAAATAAGAATAGTAAAAAATAAGAATTTTCAAATTAGTTGGGGACCTTTCTGGTTTCGTCAGCTGGCGGGATAGGAAAATAAGGTGGAAATGTCACGTATTTTTGTCTTTAAGGAGAAAACCAGTACAGAATTAAAGATAAATAAATAAGACCAAAAAAAAAAAAAATAAGAATTTTGAGATAATTTTTTAAATGGAGAAAATGTATAAATTAGTTGGGGCAAAAATACAAAATTAGTTTAATAAGGAAGAAATATCTCCTCGCTCTCTATATTAGTATTACTGAACACACAACTCCTATCTCATGATGGATATGATGATAGAATACCTATCACAAAGTTTTTCGCTGTATATAAAAATGTTGAGGGTTTATCTTTTATATTATGGGCTTTCACTTCTTATCAAATTTTTCTAAGTCAAATGGCATGACGATATTATTCATTGTTCATAAAAAATCATAATTCAAGACCTGTAACGAATGATATATTTCTTGAAAATAAGCTAAATTTCTTCGATTAAAAGAGAATAAAAAGCAAAAATAACAACAATAACATTGATAATACTAATAATGATAATAGAAGTAGTAATACTAGTAAAGATAATAATAAAGATGATGATCATTAAACTGTATGATTATTTGAAAGTACCTGGTACACATTGCATATGTGGTTTTAATCAATTTATACAAATAGGCACAAAAACACCTTTATCTACACATACTGTATATGAAACTACCTTGAACAATAAAGGCTCAGTAATTTGCTTCAAACTTCCGTACCGATAATGTTTCTTTAAAGTGAGTTTGATACCCTTACAGACCAGAACGACATAACTCTTTTTTATATAATTCAATATTAATCTCAACCTAAAGAAGAATGCCCGTGAATCTTAACATCGGCTACTCATACTTTTCTGCTACCTTCCATACTTGTTTTGCCACATGTATGACCATCTCTTAGGCGTGATTTTGCCTCCAAGGACAGAAGCTATGTTTATGGACGACGAGGCCTATTCAGAATTCACTGTTCGTGTCTCTGTTACCAAAGACTTAGCCAGTTTAATCACCATGGACATGTTCATAACACAAATGGCGTGATTAGGCGTGATTTTGTCCCCAAGAATAGAAGCAATGTTCATGGACGACAAAGCCTATTCAAAATTCACTCTTCGTGTCTATGTTACCAAATACTTAGCCAGTTTAATCACCATGGACATGTTCATAACACAAATCGTGGCGTTGGCTCGACCAGTTCAGATTTCAAAATTCACTGTTCGTGTCTCTGTTACCAAATACTTAGCCAGTTTAATCACCATGGACATGTTCATAACACAAATCGTGGCGTTGGCTCGACCAGTTCAGATTTCAAAATTCACTGTTTGTGTCTCTGTTACCAAATACTTACCCAGCTTAATCACCATGGACATGTTCATAACACAAATCGTGGCCTTGGCTCTACCAGTTCAGATTTCAAAATTCACTGTTCGTGTGTCTGTTACCAAAGACTTAGCCAGCTTAATCACCATGGACATGTTCATAACACAAATCGCGGCGTTGGCTCTACCAGTTCAGATTTCAAAATTCACTGTTCGTGTGTCTGTTACCAAAGACTTAGCCAGTTTTCACCATGGACATGTTCATAACACAAATCGCGGCGTTGGCTCTACCAGTTCAGATTCAAAATTCACTGTTTGTGTCTCTGTTACCAAATACTTACCCAGTTTAATCACCATGAACATGTTCATAACACAAATCGCGGCGTTGGCTCTACCAGTTCAGATTTCGCCCTCCTCCACTCCCCAACCTCAAGGGCAGTGCCATCTGTGACAACATTTGTCCATTTGCTGTCACAGTCTTAAAACTCTCCGTTCTCATTAACTTCGTTGCTACTCTCCCTCCACCCGTCACACAGACCTCCCCCTCTTCCTCCTCCTCTTCCTCCTCCTCTTGCTCCCCATTCTCTTTCTTCCTTCTTCTCTTCTTCCTCTAACCCACTTTATCCTGCTGATGCTACTCGTACTTTTTTTCTCCTCCTCCTCCTCTTCCTCCTTCTATTCCTCCTCCTTTTCCTCCTCCTCTTCCTCCCCATTCTCTCTTCCTTCTTCTCTTCTTCCTCTAACCCACTTTATCCTGCTGATGCTACTCCTACTTTTTATTCTCCTCCATCTCCTCCTCCTTCTCCTCCTCCTCCTCCTCCTCA
>NC_134799.1:57822198-57832198 GCF_046742065.1 Oratosquilla oratoria
TTTATCTATTTTTTTTATCATGATGAGGTGGAATCGGTCAAACCTCTTGGGATATGAATGAACAATGTTGAAGGTGGGAAATCTACAAAAGTCCTAACCCTACTAACGCTGGTAATACTAATTTTGATCATCTGCCTTCATATGACATTTCAGACAGTGTTAGGGCCATCTTCGTAGTTGCTCTCTGGATTCTCTCAAATTTTCTTTTATTCTTTTTAGTACTTGGTGACTACAGTATCGCTGTGTACTCCAATTCTGGCATTATTAGTGTGACTAGTATTTTCTTTACCATTTCCTTATCCAAGTAAGTAAAAACCACTTTTATTGATCTTAGCAGGTTATAGGTTTCGCCGATACATCCTTTGTGATTATTAGTTCCAGATCTTTTTCAGATACAACTTTTTTTTACTTCCTTTTCACCAATTTTACATTGTCATGATATCCTTTTAAAAAAAAATTCCAAATTCCATTGTGCGACATTTCTTAATATTGAAGTCCATTTCCTACTTCTAATCCCATTCCCAAACCTTGTTCAGATCTCTCTACAGTGAATCACAGTCCGTTTCAGTACTCACTTTCTTTTACAGTTTTGCGTTATCTGCAAGGAAGCTCATGTAACATTCCACACCCTCATCCATATCATTCACATAAATAACAAACGTTATTGGTGGCAATACTGATTCTTGTAGAACTCCGCTAATCACCTCCTCCCAAGTAGAACTCTTATCTCTGAGCACTACCCTCATTTTTCTTCCATGCAAAAAGGTCTCCATCCCTTTCAGAGGTTTACCTTGTGTCCAGCTTATTTACTTATTTATTTATTTATTTATTTATTTATTTATTTATTTATTTATTTATTTATTTATTTATTTATTTATTTATTCATTTATTTATTTATTTATTTATTTATTTATTTATTTATTTATTTATTTATTTATTTATTTATTTATTTATTCATTTATTTATTTATTTATTTATTCATTTATTTATTTATTTATTTATTTATTTATTTGTTTATTTATTTATTTATTTATTTATTTATTTATTTATTTATTTATTTATTTATTTATTTATTTATCTATTTATTGGTGGGACTTTATCAAAAGATTTTTGTAAATCTAGGAAAGCACAATCAGCCCATCCGTCCCTTTCTTGTATCTTATCTAGTAGTCTTGAGTAAAAACAGATTAAATTTGTGGTACATGGTCTTCCCTGTCTAAATCCGAATTGTCTCGGATTTAGTATGTTGTTCTCAATATATTTTTTCCATTTACTTATTTATATAAAATTTTCACAAATTTTGGCTACTGTGCTTGTAAAGGAAACCGGTCTGTAACTTGTAGTCTTCCTTATTTCCTCCTTTATAAATTGAATTGGTACGATATCAGCATTTTTCCAGTCTTCTGGTATTTTTCCTTTTTTGAGTAAGCAGAGTATTATTTTATATATTTTGTCTATTAGCTTTTTTTTTTATTCTTTTAATGTTCAGTTTGCAATTCTGCCCGGGCCGTGTGATTTCCTGACATCACGATTCATTATTTGGTCCATTATTTCTCTTCGTGTTATTATTATTTCCCTCATGGGATGGGGATGGTTCAATTCTCTCCCTTCATCCTGATGCTGTACATCATTTTCTTTGGTGAAAACCGACTTGAATTGTTTGCTCATGACTTCAGCCATTTCTGTATCATCTGTGTATTCCATATTCCCTTGGCTTAGTTTCACTATTTCCTGTTTGTTTTTTAGTTTACTATTTACATATCTATAGAATAGTTTTGGCTTATCCTTACATTTTTCTATTATGCCTTTTTCATAGTTTCTTTTTTCTTCCCTGTATAATTTTGCATATATATTAGTTTGATTAATAATGTATATATTTGACACTTTCTAGGTTTTTGTCTTTTCTCCATCTTTTCCAAGCTTTATCTCTTTTATATTTTGCTTCGCTGCACCTTTTGTTAAACCATCACTTAATATACACCTTTTACTTTATTTTCTTTGGGATATATTTATCAACTCCTTCTTTATAGATCTGCATTAGAATCATCCATTTTTCTTCCACTTGTGTTTTTTCATCGTTGAAATTTTCCCAGTTTGCTTCAAGAAAAAATTTCCCAAGTTTCTCAAAGTCTGTTTTACTATACATCAGTCTTCCTTTTCTGTGTTTCTCGTTTCTCTCTATATATATTTCCTCTTTCAGCTCTAACTCAAGTAATATATGGTCACTCTTCGCAACTGGTGTTTTGTATTTAATTTTGTCCACAATTTTAGGTTCTAACGGAAATGATAAATCTAGTCTCGATGGTTCTTCGTTAGTTCTAAACTTTGTGTTTTCTTTTACCCATTGTGTCATTATATGTTCTATAGTCATGTCGAGTGTGTGTGTGTGCGAGTGTGTATACACACACACGCACACGCACGCACACACACACACACACACACACACACACACACACACACACACACACACACACACACACACACACACACACACACACACACACACACACACACACACACACACACACAAACACACACACACACATACACACACACGTATATATATATATATATATATATATATATATATATATATATATATATATATATGTACATATATATATATATATATATATATATTTGTGTGTGTGTGTGTGTGTGTGTGTGTGTGTGTCTGTGTTTGAGCGTATATATATATATATATATACATATATATGCATACATATATATATATATATATGTGTGTGTGTGTGTGTGCGTATATATATATATATATATATATATATATATATATATATGTGTGTGTGTGTGTGTGTGTGTGTGTGTGTGTGTGTGTGTGTGTGTGTGTGTGTGTGTGTGTGTGTATGAATCTATATAAGAGTATATATATAAATAAATATTTATAATATATCTATCTATCTATCTATATATATATATATATATATATATATATATATATGTGTGTGTGTGTGTGTGTGTGTGTGTGTGTGTGTGTGTGTGTGTGTGTGTGTGTGTGTGTGTGTGTGTGTGTGTGTGTGTGTGTGTGTGTGTGTGTGTGTGTGTGTGTGTGTGTGTGTGTGTGTGTGTGTGTGTGTGTGTATGCATCTATATACGAGTATATAGATAAATAAATATGTATAATATATCTATCTATCTATCTATATATATATATATATATATATATATATGTGTGTGTGTGTGTGTGTGTGTGTGTGTGTGTGTGTGTGTGTGTGTGTGTGTGTGTGTGTGTGTGTGTGTGTGTGTGTGTGTGTGTGTGTGTGTGTGTGTGTGTGTGTGTGTGTGTGTGTGTGTGTGTGTGTGTGTGTTAGCGTGTGATTCACCATGGTATTGAATCACATGTCGAACTCGTGATCGACAGCTATTTCCCTCCCGGAAGAGAGCTCAGAGCTCGTATATGACCGATACATGGGTAATGGTGTGACCTTACACGCACACACACACACCCAACTCCCCGCTACACAGACAGTTACAGGATTAAACACAGCGGAGACAGCTCCGTTTCTTCACTTATAATTTGTTATACCACAACAAATTGGTGACCTCTGAAGTGTGCACAATGTTCTCTGTTAAGCTTTTTTGCTTTACATATTTTTTGCTGACACCCCTTGCCCGACCCGTCCTGCCTGAACACCATGCATTCCCTTCTGTCTTCGTATACACGACCTCCTGCCCCCCGTCCTGACTGTTAACCTACCTAACGTCCTGTCGCATTTCCTTGTAATTGTAACAGACATCAAACCCGCCACCAACACCGTTACCGAAGACCACACAGATTACAACTTCAAAACAAGACAAAAAACTGCCCGGAAACTGATTCAATTTTGAAGTGGGTAGAAACAACTTAATTCGCCAACCGTGTAGTTAATGAATGGAATAAACTTCCTCCACAGGTAGTGCAATGTAGTTCAGTTCGAAGCTTTAATTAAGAATCATTTAGATGAACACCTTAGCAAGATGCTGTAATGATTATAACTTATTTTATATTATTTGTTTTTGTTTTGTTAACATTTGTCTGTTTGATTCTCATTTATTATTAGTTATATGTCAAATTATTATTATTTACTATTTACCTGTTTGCTTATCATTTAACTATACCTATGCATTTATTTATGTATTTTATTTGTTATTTACATTAATATAGTTCTTATTTATTAATTTATAATTATTATGATTTTTTTCGCATCCGACCTAGATATGGACCAAAAGGTCTCCTGTCGGCATGCTCCACCTTTGTAATCCTTTGTAATCCTTTGTAACACCGGAATTTCTCCTGGCCACAGCACCTCTTCCTCGCCAAATACTCTTCCAACTGTCCGATGCATCTCTCTGTAAGGATCTTCAGGTTGCCATCGTGTGCCGCCTCCAATCCTACATGACGTCTCGTCTACAGGAACTACCATAAAAAAATAATAATAAAAACATAAATGAATGAAAATAAAATAAACGAAAAAACCGTCAGACCTCCTCCGCAGGATAAAAAGATTAATTGGGGACAACCCTCAGATAGTTGACCATGCTCATTACCATATCTGTTCTAACAAAGAATGCCACCCACCATCCAACGCAACTTGTTTTGTGTCAAGAGCAACCTATCCCTTGAAAGGTAGCTGAGCTGGCTGATGAACTTATGGCTTCTGTTCCTGCCGGACAGACAGTTTTCCACATCTCAAACCCAACAGACAATTCAAGGTTTACTGACCTAGTCTTCCATCTTTTTCTTGAAGTAAAAAGCTTGAAACGACATTTCGAACGCCTCCAGTCTCCCTCAAAATTACGATACCACTCACCTTCACCCATACGCTAATGTTACAGACCTCAATCTCCTAGACTTTCACAGCAACGCCACAGATCTGGAAGTATGTCTTCCGGTAGCACTGACGTTTGTTTCTACCACCAAAGGCACCAGGAAGTGCGCCGTACCATACAGTTACCAGTAACCGCTAAACAACCAGGACAGACACTAAGGATGTATAGTGTCTGTCAACAGAAGTCAAAATTCTTCCGTGTTTATGACCCCCACAAACTAAGTTTTTTGGTTGATACAGGAGCCGAGATCAGTGTCCTCCCCGCACACCCTCTCAGAAGATCCTCCCACCTCTCACTTACCTGTGCGCGGCAAACGGAACAACCATTCCAGTCTTCAAGAAGTGAACGATGCAACAGGACCTCAGCCTTTGCCGATGCTTTGAGTGGCCATTCTACGTGGCTGCCATACCACAACCCATCATCGGGACCGACTACCTCATCCACTATAACCTCATCATCGACATCAAGAATCGTAAACTCATCGGCCTATCGACTTCCTCGACAACAAACGCTACAAGAACAAATGATAAGAGTACTCTTCTTTCAGTTATCAACACAACAAACCATTTCGCTAACCTTCTACGTTCATTCCCAACTCTGACAGCCACACTCTATAAGCAAACCCATACAACACAAAGTCAAACAATACATTGGGACAACTGGATCACCTATACACGCCAAGGCCCGTCACTTGGCACAAAAACGTTACAAACAAGCCAAAGCTGAATTCGAGTCTCTCCTTCGACAAGGCATTATCTGACCCAGCAGCAGCAACTGGTCATCACCATTACACATAGTAGACAAGAAAAATGGTGATAGTTGTCTCTGTGGAGACTACACAGTATTCAACTCCAAAACCATCTTATACCAGCTTCATAACCTCTCTCACTCAGGTATACGAGCATCACAGAAACTTATGTCTACCAGGTTCATCTGAACTGATTAACAAGGACGTCCGCATATGGACCCATACCTGTATCAAATGCCAAAGTTATCAGGCACGCCATCTTACCCACCTTAACCTTCCCAACACCGTCAACCAGGTTTGAACATGGCCACATTGACCTCATTGGACCATTATCTCACTCAAATGGTAAGATATCTTCTCATCTGTCTGGACAGGTTTACTCTTTGGCCCGAGGATTGCTGTAATTTCTCCCTTATATGAACACAGACACGGTAGCAAAGGAATTTATCATTTCTTGGATTTCCAGACATGATACTCAGGTTACGCTCACTTCAGATTGTTGCAGCCAATTCGAGTAAAATCTATGGAAAATATGTCTGTACTTGGTATCAAGCGTACCCGGACCACGAGCTACGACCCTCAAACGGGATCACAGAGCGTTTTCATCGCCAACTCAAAACGTCATTCACATCCTCATCGAGACCTCAGCAACCGGACTCTTTCCCTGTCCCTCGTCCTCCTCGGCATCCACTCCTCCCTCAAGGAGGACATCGGTTACACTTCGACCGAGCTTGTCCACGGCGCCACCCCGCGTCTACCCGGAGAAATGGTATCTTCCATCAAACCTGCTACCATCCAGGACTACTCCACTAACCTCAAAAACTACATGACAAACCTCTAACCATGTAGTAAGCGCTGGAACTATCAGCTGTTTTAAAAAACGATTAGACAACTCTATGGATGGGGACGACAGGTGGTGATGGATACGGAGCTGCCTAGTGTAGGCCTTATGGTCTCTTGCAGCCTCCTTTATTCTTATGTTCATGTTCTATGTTCTTATGTTACCCACACCACCATGCGCATCCCCGAGCAAAACTTTTATGAACCAAGACCTGCGCACCTGTACCCATGTCTTCGTCCGCGTAGACGGTGTCAAGAAACCCCTGCAACAACCGTACAATGGACTATTTCCTTCCGTCAGGAGACTAAGTAAATACATCTCCATCAACCGGCGTGGCACCACGGACAATGTCTCCATATACAGAGTGAAGCCAGCATACCTGTTCATACCATCTCCATCGACAGTCTCCCTTGTGTCGCTCCTCCTTCACCCTCGTCACTGAAGGGTGAGTACTGTAATGACTTAAAAGTGCCTTTTTGTATAGTTCACCCTATATTATAAATACTTTCTTAGATTAGAGTGATATAGGACGTATAATCTTTAAATGAAAGGATTAATTGAATGACAATTTCACATGCAGTGAAAGTAGATAGAAACTGTATGTGAATTATAATTGCATAAGAAATCTGAAAAGCTTTATTTTTAGAGTAAGAAATATCATTACTATACGCGGCGAGCCAAATGAGTATCACATATCAATTGGAGACTGTTCAAATTCACACCAGGCTTAATGACCACCTTATGAGTCGATAGCCTTAAAAAAAAAAAAATATATATATATATATATATAATATATATATATATATATATATATATATATACATATATATATATACCAATTTTTTTTTCTCTTCAAACATAGGCAGTTAAGGAATTAAGTACTGCGGAAATTCCTACATTTCTTGAATAACAACTTGTCATACCACAACTTACTGCACAAGCAGTCTCCACAATTATCATCATGATCACTGTTAATTCAGAAAAATATCACCCGTTACTGGAGGACAACCTCAACTCTAGGGTCAAGCCATGGCGTCTGGTTTCGTTATGTTAATAGCAAATACAGGACACAGAAGTGGTTCCATAAATGCTCCTCTGTGTCCCACCTTCGGATAATGGCTCGTAATTGCGTTAAGCAACATTAAATCAGTTCTAATGCAGGTTCTTGTTGCCTCCGTTAGCATGTCTCTGAACGTGGAAGTTAATGTCGATGGTCAGAATTTATTATTGTTCTGTTGTATTTGGCACTTACAGTGCACGTATCTGCGTGGTCCTGATAGGCGATGCTGAAGATTCAGCAAAACATAAAAAAAAAAAAAAAAACTAATTTTGTTTTATTCTCGTCATTGTTTATATCTGGTAAACCTACCCCTACCTGCAACAAACTGAGAGGTATAAGAAGTCTTTTGCATCAAAAAACATGAAATTATAATGTCATTTAAGGTCATAAACTTCATGCTTACCTGTACTATGTGATACTAATGCATTTTTGATATCTTGTAGGAATTTGTGCCAGTTTACCACTTTTTGTGTATACGATTTTGTATGTAATTTCCAGCCAAAAATATTTTAAATTTCATGCATAATAAAGTATCCTTTTTGACAATAAAGATTATCTTATTTTGTCTTGTCTTGTCTTGTCTTGTCTTGTCTTGTCTTGTCTTGTCTTGTCTTGTCTTGTCTTGTCTTGTCTTGTCTTGTCTTGTCTTGTCTTAGGAAATAGTCAATTGTCGATTACTGTTCCCTTAGACTCGGACGTTAAGTTGACTGAAAGCATAACGCTTTAATCAGGACAAAATATATAAAGGGATTCAGTGAACTAAAACAAGAGACAGAAAGGCAACTACAGAGAAGGATGTAGTCAAAGTTTAAATCTTAAAAAAAGGGTGTTTGATGATAAAGAATAATTGTTCACTCTGAGAAGTTGTCTATAAATACCATTACACGAAAGGGGGCTGAGATCCTCCTAACTTTGCATACACTAACTACATGATATGTAGTCTTAATAGCCAATTATCCCTACAAAGAACAATAACATAACATCAAAAACAGTATTAGCGATTTGAATTAGACAGGGTCGCCGTGGCAAACAGCACCATAATCATTACATAATGCAGTGACTTACAGAGCCTTACACTTTGAAAATATTTTAGAAAAACGAGAGAGCCGCAGAATCATCAGCATTCAATCCACTGTGACCTCTGCCATACGCTTATCTAATAATCCTACCAGACATGAAGGAACCAGTTCTCCCCTGTTCACACTTCGGTCAACCAACAAACCCTTCCTTTTTCAGATTCTCATCCCTGACGCACCAAGTGACACATTTGTCTCGGGTCAAATTACCAAAAACCCACGTCCTCGGAGCGTGACCTCTCCTGTACTTAGGGACCAGACTTTGGATTACCTAGAACAGGCCACTCGCTTGCACGGGATCGGTTTTTGTGGGAAGGGAAGAGAAGTCTGTATGAAAATGAAATAATATTCGTGTATCAAAGGGGGCTATTGTCACTGAGCACTTTTAAAGGATATACATTAGAACTTGCGTTGTGGCTCAGGATGCATGTAGAAGGAGACTTAGACATAGAGGCTTGCATCTATATCAACCAAAAAGTGGAGGGAAAGGTTAGAGACATAAGACATAGTTGTACAGGAAGGTAGAAACACGGAAAAAACAGTGAGAGGCTCACTGAAATGGGGGAGGAGTCGCCGATCAAGTGAAGCTTCCTTGCTGTGAATGTACTATGTCTTATTGCATTGCGTTTGACCCAGGGCAGTTGGTGGATGCAGGGGTGACCCGTCATCCATGAGGAGCTGAGATGGGAGGAGTGGAAAGGGTACTGAAGGGGAGTGACATGGGTGGGAATAGGTACCTGCCTCACTTAGCTACTTCTCTTATAAGAAGGAAAAACCTGAGAGAAAGAAATTATGTGAATTTTAATCGAAGAAAAACATGTCTATATGTTTAAGCATATGGGCGTGATTCTGTTCATGGGAAGTGTGTGTATATATATACTACGAGAAGTGAGTCGAATTCACTTCCCGCATGTAATAGTGAATATGATGGGCACTATGTACATGTTTATACACGAGTTCTCGTGTATACCGCACAGGGGAAAGACGCAGCTGGCAAATAGTCAGTATGGCGAGGTCTGGGTGTGATGTGTCGGATCAGATGTTTTTGCTTGGGGTGCAGTCTTTCTAAATATCTCCATGCTCAATTCATGCTTGTGTTGGTTGAGTGGACGGATGATGGCAGCTCGGAGGTGTAGAGACTCAGATGTTCTGAAATCACTACATCGCGAAACCGTGAAGAATCGGACTTCGATATTCTGAACCCTCTGATGGGAGTAGTTGTTTGCAGAACATGTCATCTGGATCAATCTCGGGATTGGCACAGGAGCGGCCTGACCAAAGCTAAGTACGAGCGACGCTTGGTGATTAGTGTTGCGGCTTTGAAACGCTTAAATCTACCCATCATAGCCTTGGCTCTCTCTCCTTGTTTGAGGAAGTGTGGGGTCCAGGTATAGCCACTGTCCAGTGTGCTACCCAGCACACAGGCTTGGTCCTTCAAGGGGATGTTT
>NC_134799.1:57839698-57842198 GCF_046742065.1 Oratosquilla oratoria
TACACGGGTACATTCTTGTGAGTTGACTCACTGTGCCCTCTCTTACGAACTGTCCTCTCGTCAGTCTCTTTCTTGTTTTACAAGGATCCTAAGGCCATCAATACTTCACGGGATACCATTCTTAAGACTGCACAATAATTATGACCTCTTTGCTGCCTCCTGAACAGACACTGATCCCCATGACGTCTCGTGCATTGACTTCCTATTTCCCTCTTCAGGAAGTGCGAGGGGCAAGGTGAGACGCTTTTCGCAACTTTACATTGTCGGTCCTCAAAGGGAAGAAAAATTATCTTAAACATTATCGAACTAGTGTTTAGAAATGAAAAGAAGGGAGCGAAAAAAAGAAACATAAGCTTTAACAATATGGACCCGATCAAAGTATTGATAAAGGAAATAATAAAGGAGGGTGACACAATGCAGCGATAGTAGATGATATTTTTTTTCTATGAGAGATCCCGTCATAAAAGAGTGCTGAGTAATTTGGTTCATAAAAATGTCACCTCAGTTCCTGCATAAAACATTCAGATAATACCTCAGATGGTGTTTGTGTGTATGTGTGTGTGTGTGTGTGTGTGTGTGTGTGTGTGTGTGTGTGTGTGTGTGTGTGTGTGTGTGTGTGTGTGTGTGTGTGTGTGTGTGTGTGTGTGTGTGTGTGTGTGTGTGCGCGCGCTGTGTCTGTGTGTGTACTACACACACACACACGCATATATATATATATATATATATATATATATATATATATATATACATACATATGTATATGTATACATACATATATATATTTATATATACTGTATATATATATATGTATATATATACATACATATATATATATATATATGTATATATATATATATATGTATGTATGTATATATATACATGTATATATATACCTACATATATACATGTATATATATATACATATATATATACACGCTGACAAACTACAAGTCCAGCGTATACTTTCCTCCAAAAATGATTCCTAGACTCCAGCTATTTACGAATACAATATATATATATATATATATATATACATATAATTTCCGACAGTTGCGCCTGAACTTGAACCGGGGCTTTGCTTGACTACATTTATCTCGATTTGAGTTGTAGGGCAACTGTCGGAAATTATTTGAGATGACATACGCCGTTACTGGCGATTATTTTCAGGTATATATATATATATAGTTCATATATAAAACTGATTGAATTATGCTTCAATTTCGACTCATTTAGTTTCAACCTACAAGATTAATAAGGTAGAAGTAGTCAAGCAGATTAAAGCACTGAAAACTACAAAATCACCGGGTCCAAACGAAATTTTTCCGAGAGTGCTTAAAGAGTATAAATTTGAAATCCGCGATCAGTTAACAGAAATATCTAATATATCGGTAAAAACTCGTGTTATGCCCATTGCTTGGGGGCAGGCAAACAATGTTCACGTTTTCAAACAGGGAGATGAACTGTCTATCTGTAACTACAGGCCAATCAGTTTGACAACAGTTATGGGAAAATGCTTGAATCAGTAATATCTAATAGACTCAGAGAACACATCGAGGGACATGATTTTATTCGTGACACACAGTATGGTTTCTCCAAGGGTACGTCATGTGTGACTAAACTTCTAACGATGTTATTTACCTTGACTTAAGCAAAGCGTTCCACAAGGTGTCCCAACAGAGACTACTAAATAAAAACAAAGCCTATGGCATAGGAGCAAAAGTTTTAGAATGGATTAGAGCTGGGATCAGTGACAGAAAACAGTGGGTCACCATAAACGGTGTAAAATCCAGGTAGGGGAGTGTTTCTAGTGGGGCCACCCCAGGGCTCGGTTTTGGGTTCCTTATTGTTCATTATGTACATAAATGACTTGAACAATGGGATTAATAGTGATGTTAGTAAGTTTGCGGACGACACTAAAATAGAACGCCAAATTAGGTCAGCAGACGACGCCGAGATTCTGCAGGATAATCTTAACAAATTGTTCACGTGTTCGGTGAAATGGCAAATGAACTTCAATATCTCAAAGTGCAGCGTGTTAAACGTGGGGCTACACAACCCCGAAATTAAATATAGCTTAGATAACACGTTTTTAGAGAAAACTGAGTGCAAGAGAGACTTAGGAGTTCTAGTGAGTCCTGACCTTAAATCCAGGAGACAGTGCATTAGCGCCAGGAATAAAGCTAACAGAGTATTAGGTTTCATTGCTAGGACGGTTACGAATAGAAGTGCAGAGGTAATTATCAAACTCTAGCGTTAGTCAAACCCATCCTTGACTATGCGGTACATTTTTGGTCTCCATCTTATAGAATGGACATCCGTTCACTAGAATCGGGACATAGGAGAATATCCAAAATGATACATGGGCTCAGAAAATTACATTACGAAGAGAGGCTTAGGCACCTTAACTTACACTCTCTGGAAAGACGCAGAGTACAGGGTGATCTAATAGAGGTGTTTAAGTGGATCAAAGGCTTTAACAAGGGTGATGCAAACAAGGTCA
>NC_134799.1:57859698-57872198 GCF_046742065.1 Oratosquilla oratoria
ATGTATAGATGCTTCCGTATTTCATATGTCGTTTTAATGCATAAATTCTCTCAATGCGTGAATGTTCTGGTTGTAATCCGCATGAATAAGTGGATGTCTTGTGATTAAGTTTTCAATATATCTCCAGTTTCTGGTACGACTTGTTTCAGCCCTCCGGTACCGGGCTTAATCCTGTGGTACGGAGTTGGTAGAAATCAACGCCTTTGTTTTAAATAGCAAATTAAATTTAACCACTAACTGTAGTTGGTTGTTCCTGTATCATATGGTAGGTTGAATACGGACGCTACAATATGTATCCATGACGACGGTGACTGTGTTGGTTGATGAGAGTGTCGGAGAGAAATAAATCAAAATAAGGTCTGTATGGTGGCAGGGGGAAGAGGAAGGAATATGTGATAATTCAAGAAAACAGTGAACAGTAATGACCCTCCACGAGCGTTGGGGGTTAGAATTTATTACTGACGGGACAGGACTGCAAAGGAAAAGGATGCAAATTCTGTGTGCCGGCGATGAAATTAAGCACAGGGGTTGGATGTACGTAGTGGTGGAGTGGGGGGTTTAGTTGAGGGCAGATAGTATGTTGATGACAGACAAAAGACCAGGGAACTTTACAAAGAAGCGGAAAAGAAAGTACTACAGAAGGCATGCATTACGAAGAAAATGACGGTGCATACAGATCAGTGATAAAATATATATTCTTAAGTATCTAAGTATACTGTTCTAAACCTGGCCAACAAAAACTAGACTACATCCAAATAAGTCGATTTTGCACTAAAACAAAATGTTATTCATGATAGAATAAGGTACTACAGAAGGCATGCATTACGAAGAAACTGACGGTGCATACAGGTCAGTGATAAAATATATATTTTTAAGTATCTAAGTATACTGTTCTAAACCTGGCCAACAAAAACTAGACTACATCTAGATAAGCCGATTTTGCACTAAAACAAAATCTTATTCATGATAGAATAAGGTACTGCAGAAGGCATGCATTACGAAGACACCAACGGTGCATACAGGTCAGTGACAAAAGATGTTTTTTAAGTATCTAAGTATACTGTCCTAGACCTGCCCAGCAAAAGTTAGACTACATCCAAATAAGCCTATTTGCACTAAAACAAAACGTTATTTATGATAGAATAATGTCGATAGTTTTTAAGCTGTTAAAGTTCTTCATCTTCCTGAAATTGAATGCGAACGAATAGTTTCAGCTAGTTGAAAATAAGTGAATAGTTTACTTCTTCACAGGGACGTCGACTAGGAACATCCTGTCAAACTAGTCGTGGCTTACCCTAGTAATAAAATGCCCATTACGTCAGATACGAGATCTATACTCTAGCAAGTGCCCCCTTCTACGTGTTCTCGTTAATAGTGATACCATAGTTGTCTTCGGATTCTTATTTACTTTGACTTGTTTCAGAAATGATTTGTGTGCACGTGATCGGTGCTTATATAACTGTGCATGTCACAGGCTAGGAGGCTATGATAACCACATAAATATACAAAATTATGGTTAATGATTATGATATGCAAATCTAAATAAACGTTTTGGAGAACTATAGCTTTATGATGATCGCAAGAGATTGTTTATTACCAAATTCATCCACACCTAGCAGAATGTTTTAGATGTGATGAGGCATTAGATCCTGTAAAAACTATTTGGCTTATTTGGTCCATTCAAACGTTGTCCGGAATCAAATAGTAAACATTTCTCGACATAGGATGGGTTTAGTATTTAATCTTATCATATTCAGATTTCTTTGCCTTTTTCTTTTCTAATCCCTTCCATTGGTAATATCACTAATGGGCATTTTATTTATCTGATTTGATTTAATGCCACAGAATACACCAAATTGTAGCATTATGGTGGGCAATAAAAACTGGGTGACGTTGTGGCATATGGCATGAAAGACATTATCGTATCGTCGAAGTACTGGAAGTGTAGCCGGAATGAGGTATATTGTATAACTCAGTTTGTGGATCATATTAACGTTGGTATTTCCTTTATCGAATGACTGACACGCTGGAGAATGTTATGAAATTGTAAGATTCATTTCGTGTATGTGTTGAGTATTTAGTACACTGCAGTACCACATTCTCATACAATACGCCATCTCTGACGATCCAATAGAAACTGTTGCTATATCTAATTAGAGTGAATACGTTAGGAACGATGGCAGCTGGCGCATAGACGCTTGTTGCAGTCGCGGATCCAGAAGAGGTTCGCGGTGGGGGGTGGGGTGGGGGGGTGGGGGGTGTTGTTGTTGTATTTAGAGTACATCATCCCTCCTTCTCCCCCCGTCCTTGGCTTGGGTGATGCATTCACACCTACAATATCCGAAGGACAACGATAAACCACGTAATGATGTAGCCCGCTATTACGTCTGAGGGATAATACCGTATACAGCCATTTTAATGGCGTTATTGTTGCCGATGATGGTACGTTGATGACGCCAGGATACAGCGACTCGCACCTGCAACTCATTCCTCCACCTCACGAGTCTCCTGCCCTCCACTGACGCCACTAACTTAGTGCTAACGTAGTGATGTGTTTTAGTTACGAGAAAACAATACTGTCTTCGATGCTTAAGGGGGTAACGTAGAATGCGGTTACTCATGATTCGTAACCAAAGATGTGTTCACTAAATTTGAGCCAAAAATAAATCTGTGATTGGACTGGATCTGAACGAAAAAGTGGGAACCTTTTTTGGTAAGGGACAGCTATGCGCCTCCGGGCGTATGCTAGTCTCCACCATCCATGGTGACGTAAACAGCTTCTGTGAGACAATCGAAGTGTTTGATGTCGTTTGGTATAAAATACGCTGCTACAAACTTGAACCTGGAGCTCCCTGTACATGCCAATAACTGATATCCTTCTATGCTAAAGCTGGCGAGGATTTTTTTTTTTTTTTTTTTTTAAGGCTATCGACCCATAAGGGGGTCATTAAGTCCGGTGTGAAGTTGTTCAGGCTCTACGTTTTTTCGTTTTCTTCGTGATGTGAGGATCCCTAAATTGCAACAAAAAAAAAGCACCTTGCTATTGAGCTTAATATTACTTTCTTCATGCTTTAGCTGGTGAGATTTATAGCAAACTGCATCAACAAGCGGACAAAATGGACCCAGCGTCGGTGTGTGGACTTGAGATTCTTTATGAAGAGTACGTCATATCCACCCTTTCAAAGAAGTTTCACGATTTCATGTCGTCCAAGTGTACTGAAGTTCTAAGAAAGATTTTTTCACGAGATTGTTTTGTCGTCTTCGTTCAAGAACGAGTCCAGTGATTATTTGATTATTTGTTTGTTAGTATTTGTCTGTTTATTCATTATTTGCTTGATTTACATTTATCATTATTTATTTGTCAATTTATTATTATTTACTATTTACTTGTGTGTTTATCATTTAACTATAACTATGTATTATTTATTTTATTTATTATTATTTATATTATTATAATTTATATTTTATTTTATCTATTTTTTTTCATAATTTCTTTATTTTCGCATCCGACCTAGTTATGGACCAAAAGGTCTCCTGTCGGCATGCTCTGCCTTTGTAATCCTTTGTAATCCTTATACGTCAAAGTCTACCAAAAGGATTTTTTTTTTTAGAACGAGGCCAGAAAGGGAAGGAAAAATACACAAATAAATAAAAACGTAAACAGATAAACAATCAGAATATATTACTTAGGTACTTATCCATCTGGACCATAAAACTTAGCTAATCTCTTTCACTGACTACGCGATTCACGAATTTATTTCAACCTGCATCAAGGTCATATCTTTGTCCTCACAGCCACACGCCATTTTGTTTCTCGTCCGGTTACTAAGCCTATTTAGTGTGAAATTACTGTCATTTCTCTTTCACCTTGTACAGTGTGAGCAACAGCACTCTGTCGCAGTTGTAACATATGACCCAGAGGAGAATGGGTATCTGCTATAGGATGGTGATGGTAGAAAACCAGATTTTGTTAGATGCATGCATATATATATATATATATATATATATATATATACATATATAATACATATATATATGTATATATATATATGTATATATATATATTTATATATATATGTATATATAGATATGTATATATATACACACATATATATAAATATATATACATATATATATATATATATAATATATGTATATATACACATATAGTATAAATATAAATATGTATATATATACATATATACAGTATATATAGAAATATGTATATATATATACTGTATATACATTTATCATTCACAAATCACTTTAATCCTAAGCGGTCAATGTCGAGGAACCCGATGGAGGCATACATGCAGATATTGATACGCGGTCAAGCTAAGGACTCGAAGCCCCGCTAACATGTAACAAGTGCTAGTGACTTAGCCCATAACGCAATGGGCCAAGTCACTGTCACTTGTTACATGTTAGCGGGGGCTCAAGTCCGTATCTTGACCGCGTGTCAATTTCTGCATGTATGCCTCCGTCGAGTTCCTCGACGTTGACGGCTTAGAATTAAAGTGATTTGTGGTTGATAAAAGTAAATCTGTTCACTGGGACCCATTCAGTGTTGTACACACACACACACACACACACACACACACACACACACACACACACACACACACACACACACACACACACACACACACACACACACACACACACACACACACACACACACAACACATCACACACATAGCATTACCCAAAGATCGGTCATACGAGCTCTAAGCTTTCTTCCGGGAGGGAAATAGCTGTCGATCACGAGTCCAACACGTGGTCCAAAGACCAAGGTGAATCACACATGAGAGGCCCCAAGCCATGGCAGTAAAGAGCACCAACCGTCTGTGCTGCAGCCCAAGTACCATGAACGACCTTTGCATCTTTTCCATGGAGAATAGAGCTAAAACAAACCGAATATACAACACCAAAAACACAAGAGTTGAATCCATATCACAGTGCATTCTTTTATATAACTTATAGCTTGCTTGTCCAAAATTTCTATAGAAATCGATTTATCGGAATAGCACGCAATTGGAGTAGACTTCTGGTGTCAGAGGTATTGAGAATAGTGGTTACAAAAATAAATGACAGATAAATGAATATATACATAAATAGATAAATTAATTAATCAATAAACAAAAATGAATAGATAGATAATATATAAATTGGTAAATAAAAAATGAGTAAGTAAATAAACTATAAACAAATGAATAAATAAATAAATAAATATTTGAATAAATGAATAAATTTGTATATAGATAAGTAAATAAATAATAGATAAATGGGTAAATATAGACAAACAAATAAATAGATGAATATAATGAGATGAATAAATATATGAATATGAACATGTTGCAGTGAATTATTAACACTACAAGACTCTCAACTGTGAATAAGATAGCCACCATTATGAGTCTGGACAGCAGCGGCAAGTGGCAATCACCGTAACTTTAGGGAATCGAGCCCGAGACTCCGTAGGCATGAGACAGGGCCGGGGAAAGGAGATAAAACGCGCCATGGTGGCTTATGCTTTATATCGATGAAAATTATAATTATCGAACCTGCTCATCCTGGTGACTTGCTGAACGAAATAACAGGGAGTGTGCGTACTTCGAGGTGAAACGTCTCGCTGCTTTACGAGAGAAGAGGAAGTGTCAGTGCACGGACATAAGCTCACAAGACATAAGATCACAAGACAAAAGCTCACACCCTTAATGGAAACAAACGTCCAGCTGCTTTACGAGAGAGGAGTAAGTGTGAGTGTACGGATATAAGCTCACAAGACATAACTCATAGGACAAATGATCACACCCTTAATGGAAAAAACGTCCAGCTGCTTTACGAGAGAGGAGTAAGTGTGAGTGCACGGACATAAGCTCACAAGACAAAATCTCACACTCTTAATGAAAAAAAAACGTCCCGCTGCTTTACGAGAGAAGAGGAAGTGTGAGTGCACGGACATAAGCTCACAAGACAAAATCTCATAAGACAAAAGCTCACATCCTTAATGGAAAAAAAACATCCAGCTGCTTTACGAGAGAAGAGGAAGTGTGAGCGAACGGACATTAGCTCACAAGACATAATCTCGTTAGACATAAACTCATAAGACAAAAGCTTACACTCTTAATGAAAAAAACAACAACAAAAGCTCACACTGGTTTATACATAATTAGATATTGGAAATATTCACTCCAATCTGATGCAGTGGCCCACAGTATCTCAAATTGACGTATAATTTCGTTAATTTTTTAAGTCAAAATGTAACTCATGTAGATAAGGTAACATGCCTATGCGGCCAATTTGAAGTGACTATATTTATATTACCCTTTACCTTATATGTATAATATTTTTAATTTTGCCCCCTCCGCCTACAAAAAATCCTGCGGACACCCGTGTTCATAGTACATAAATATGAGAATGAGACAGTGTAGGTCATATTCATTCATCATCTCATCATGGAAACACTAGTAAAGATACAAAATTGTAATTATAATAAACCCTTATCAATGATAACATTTGCTTTTAGTAATATTTTTTGAAAGCGTCCATTTGGTACCGCCGAAAAAAGGGGTAGCCAAATGGGAAATGTCCAAATGAATCCACACCGTGAGCTTGACTTGTAATCTTTTGTCGTTTTTTATTTTTTTCCATTAAGTGTGTTAGCGTTTGTCTTGCGAGTTTATGTCGTCATGGTGAGGCAGACACGCTTCCGCAGAGAAAAAATGATCAAGCACGTGACATCACGTCCTGAAAATGATAAGGTGAAGAGGAACTCTACCTGTGACCGGAGCCGTCCACCTCTGTTCTGGACTCTATGAAGGCCGCTCTGGGACGGGTCTTTTGTTTCCAGCCTTTACATTCTTTCTTCTTCAATCCAGAAACCCATTATCGGCCCACGATGTGTCCGTTTCCATTGTTGGAGCAGATTGTCCTCACTCCCCCTCCCACCCAACCTCGAGTGGGAAGGTCTCCCTCCCAATACTCCATTTCCAGACCTTAGACCCAAAATAGGAGATCCGGGCCCACAATACCGGGACGCCCGTCACACAATGCCGACCCGAGTGTTAATGAGAACCGGACCATCTCCAAGCCCATCAACCCTCAGCATGTCCAAACACAATAGCGGTCACGTGACCTGTGAATGTTGTGACCCGCTCTCCGCTACCAGAGCGACCTCACCTGCGATCTGACTTCGACCACTGCACACGCGGGTAGGGGCCGGGGGTCGAGGATGACTGCGCGCTGGCGGGGGGTGGCAACGGCAGCTGTGAGTGATTGGGGGGAGTGGGAGCGGGTGTGTATGGGGGGGAGGGGAGTGGTTCGGAACGCCATGGGTCACGTCATTTCGGAAACAGGCCCGTTGTAGTCATTCTATAATGACGTCGTTCCAATGGGGTCATATAATGATGATTGGATTTTCTTTTTCTTTATTATTTTACTTTTTATTTTGGGGTGGGGCGTCTCCATGCATTTGATGGCATAGACATCACTGTTTCATCTGTTGAATAACGGGTGATTCTGCCATGTTCAGATGACACTGAGTTAGAGGGAAGATAGATATCTAACATGTAATGTGATGTTGTGACACTCAACCACACGGTTATTGCCTTAATATATTTGGTTTTGACAACGATATATCGTGAAAAGGAACTACACGGTTATCATGTCTGAATTATGAAGGTTATTTTGTTCTTGTGGCTGTTGCTCATTCATTTAGGCCGCAATATTGATCAATAAATCACCGTCATTTATAGAAGTAATCTACTGTCTTTAGTATCATTGTGGTGACACAGGAATAAAGAAAGCAAGCACCTAAAGAGAAACAATCAGTGTCTAACTCTGTTGTTAAAAGAGCCTAGCAAGAACTACGAGTACGACAAGGTAACATGATCCTTGAGAGGCTGGGAATAAACTGACCTCCCTCCCCCCCAAAGAAAAAAATCCCAGCTGCCTGAGACCAGGGAACTTGACCACCGGAACCCTCAGCTCCCAGGAACTCTTGATTTATGCACAAGAGCGTGTTCGGTTTCTCCCACACGTCCGGGTCGGACAATTTGTCACTCCGTTAACTCGAACCAGGCTCTCCTGCCACGAGGTACAGATCCCGTCTTGCCTCGATCTACTTCTTCTTCTTCCCGTGGGAGTATTGGTCACACCTGCTTCAAGTCCTACGCCCTGCCATAGGGTGGACGGAGAAACGCTCGTCGTAAGTCATCCATCTACTTAGAAGATTTCCCATTTGTATCGTACATCATACGATTTCTCAGTTGTATACATGTGAATAAATGTATGTACTGTATATAAATGTGTGTGTATACATATATCTATATGTAAATGTATGTGCATATGCATGTATATTGTAAGTGTATGTACATATATATACATGTGCATGTATGTGTGTATGTGCCTGTAAATGTGTATATATATATATATGAATATGAATACAATATGTATATGTCCATATGTATACATACACACACACACACACACACACACACACACACACACACACACACACACGCACGCACGAACACACACACACACACACACTTATATATATATATATATATATATATATACACGTGTGTGTGTGTGTGTGTATACATACTGAAATAATTTCAGTCCTGGGCAGGATTCGAACCAGGTACCGCCGGCACCGCCATATTGACAGTCTGGAACTCTACCGACCGTGCCACCAAGTCGTAACATTGTTAATGTGTACGCTGGTCAACCCCTTTTTTTCTTTCCTTTTTTACTTATAACTATATCAGAAAACAGGTGTATAATGATTGCTGTAGAAACTTTTAAGTTATAAAGGTGATCAAATCAATGTGCTTATTTATCTATTTCCTTTAATAAGTTTCTTATAATGAATATACGGTTGACTTCTAAAGTAATCGAATACTATTCATTTTCAATAATAAATATCCTATAATGAATATAGGTTTGACATCTAAAGTAATCGAACACCAGTGACTGAATCCATACACAGAGATAAATTAGATGTCAGTTGAAAGTTGTCAATTATATTCATATTTTCGAAGCGGGTACGGACAGTTGCTCACCGGACAATTGCTCACCGGACAGTTGATCACCGGACAATTGCTCACTGGACAGTTGCTCACCGAACAAGTGATAAATAGGACTTTTGCTCACCAAAGGGTTATTTCAGTTATATTGAAGTTTATTACAGCAATAATATACAAACAATATACAAACTAATAACATAATATACAGGATTTTTTAGTTATATTAAAGTTTATTACAGCAATAATACATACATACATATACCAAGGCTTTTTTCCCCTTCCAAGGGAGGTAGCCAAAAAGGGAAAGGCATAAAAACACTCCCACCCATTTCATCCCTAAATACACTCCACACCCCTCCCACCCTCCCTCTCATCTGAGCACCTCCTGGATGACGGGTCATCCCTGCACCCTGCCCACCGCCCTGGGTCAGAAGCAGTGTCGCAAGATACAGTACATCCACAGCAAGGCCGCTTCATTTAATCGGCGACCCCCCCTCTCCGTCCCCCTTTGCATATAAGGCGAGGACGGGGAGAAATCCCTTCGGGCTGCGTCAAAATTTACTCACACATACTACCCCCCCACCCCCCCCGCCCATTCCTCCTCATGCAGTCACAACATCATCCATATACAACCATTCTCCACTCACCTCTGTCTTCCGTCCTCTCCCTTCCTTCCTCAACAGACATTCCCCTCTTCCCCAAAGCCCCCTTCACCCCATCCATCCACCTCATCCTAGGACGTCCCCTCATGTTCACTCCCTCCACATCTGCCTTCCATACCTCTTTTACTAGTCTTTCTTCACTCATTCTTTCCATGTGTACAAACCATCCTAATATTCTTTCATCAACCCTATCTCCCAGCTCCTTTTTCACCCCTGTTCTCCTCCTCACCTCCTCATTTCTCACTCTATCCAGCCTAGTAACCCCCACCATACTTCTCAGACACCTCATCTCAAACACATTTAAACTCCTTCTCTCTTCTTCTCTTATGTTCCACGTTTCTGCCCCATACAGTGCTGTTGGCACAATCACTCCTTCATACAGTCTCCTCTTCGCATCCATTCCCAAATGTCTATTCCTCATTACACTCTTTAAACCACCAAGGCATTTACTCGCTTCTCTCAATCTACATTCTACCTCCACCTTCACTCCACCTTTTCCTGCTACACTTGCACCCAAGTATCTAAAACTATCCACTTCCTCCAGTCGCTCTCCCTTAATGTTCACTTCCAGTCTACTGCCACTTTCACCCCTTGTACATCTCATCACCTTACTTTTACCCACATTTATCTTTAGCTTTCTTCTATCACATACTCTCCCAAACTCTGCCACCAGCTTCCTCAATCCCTCCTCTGACCCTGCCACAAGCGCAGTGTCGTCCGCAAACAACAGCTGGCTCACCTCCCACTTTTCTCCATTTTCTTTAACCATCTCCAATCCCTGACTCACTACCCTAGCATTCACCTCTCGCACCACCCCATCCATGTATAAGTTGAACAGCCAGGGCGACATAACGCATCCTTGAAGAAGTCCCACCTTTACTTCAAACCACTCACTCTCTCCATTTCTAATCCTAACACATGCTCTACTACTCTCATAAAAACTCTTGACAGCTCCCAAAAGCTTCCCTCCTATCCCATAAATCTGCATAACCTCCCACAGTGCCTTTCTGTCTACCCTATCATAAGCCTTTTCCAGATCCATAAAAGCCCAAAAGACATCCTTCCCCTTTCCTATAGCTTTCTCACATATCTGTCTTACCACAAAGATCTGATCTACACAACCTCTACCCGTCCTAAATCCACACTGTTCCTCACCAATTACTCCTTCTGTTCCTCTCCTAATCCTCTCAATTAAGATCCTCCCATAAGCCTTCCCTACTACACTCAACAGGCTAATCCCTCTGAAACTACTACATTCACACTTGTCCCCTTTTCCCTTGTAAAGAGGAACTATACAGGCACTTCTCCAGTCCTCCGGTACTCTACCCTCTCTCCAGCAAACATTAAATAACCTCACCAACCAGCCCACCATCACTGAACCTCCCTTTTTCAGACATTCTGCATGGCATCCATCCAGACCAGGTGCCTTACCTGCTTTCATCATCTTTACAACTGCCTTCACCTCATCCAGCAATAATATTGAAATTTTGAAGTCATATGCTGTAGTCTGCAGAAAACTCGAAAGATTTTCAGGAATGACTCATTTCATCAACAGTTAACTCTTTAGCGTGGTCATTTACTATTCTTTTCTGGATAGTAATTATAATTACCTCATAATCGTTATTACCATGCCCAGAGAACTAAGAAATTCAATATTGCTGTTTTAGATCACATTTTTCTTTATAGAAGGCATTAGGCAGCCATTGGATATTATTTTCTATATCCCATTTCCTATGATTCAAAGATATTACCATGCCCAGAGAACTAAGAAATTCAATATTGCTGTTTTAGATCACATTTTTCTTTATAGAAGGCATTAGGCAGCCATTGGATATTATTTTCTATATCCCATTTCCTATGATTCAAAGATTAATTTGAAAGTTACGTTTATTTTGTATTCAAGTTAATAACACTCTAAATAGATGGCTTCAACCAGTTCCCTTGAATTAAAAAAGTCTTTACACACACACACACACACACACACACACACACACACACACACACACACACACACACACACACACACACACACACACACACACACACACACACACACGCACACACACACACACACACGCACACACACACACAGTCCTGGTGGTGGCGCAGTTGGTAGAGCGATGAACTACAAGCATGGTGGTGCGCGTAGTGCTAGGTTCGAATCCTGCCCAGGGCCGAAATTATTTCGGTACAGCTGCGCTTCGGGTCGTTACTCTGACTCTCGTGGGCGGGGAGTTGGGTGTGTGTGTGTGTGTGTGTGTGTGTGTGTGTGTGTGTGTGTGTAAGGTCATATCATTACCCATAGATCGGACCTACGAGCTCTGAGCTCTCTTCCAGGAGGGAAATAGCTGTCGATCACACACACACACACACACACACACACACACACACACACACACACACACACACACACACACACACACACACACACACACACACACACACACACACACACAAAACTCGTGGTGCTGTGGCGGTCCGGGTTCGACTCCCGCCCAGGGGTGTTACTCCAAATCTCGTGGGCGGGGAGTTGGGTGTGTGCGTGTAAGGTCACAGCATTACCCATAGATCGGTCATACGAGCTCTGAGCTCTCGTCCGGGAGGTTAATAACTTTCGATTACGAGTCCAGCACGTGATCCAAAGACCATGGTGAATCACACACACACACACACACACCTCTATAACACTTAATTAGCCCTTCTTTTCTCCTCTCTTTCTTCTCCCCTTTCCCCTTTTTCTTTTCTTTATTATCTTTTTCTTTACTAATTTTCCCTTTTCCATTCCCTCTTCTTTTTCATCTTTCTT
>NC_134799.1:57887198-57889698 GCF_046742065.1 Oratosquilla oratoria
ATGAGATACTAATGGGTAAGGGTAATCTGGTAGTTATGGGGGACTTCAATTGCAAAGAAATTTGTTGGGACAGCATGACAGTGCAAGGAGGAGATGACTCGTGGGGCAATGTACTGCTAGATATGACCATGGAGTACACAATGACCCAATGGGTCCATGAAAACACAAGGTACAGAAATAATGAAGAGCCATCGAAACTAGATCTAATATTTACAACAGAGCCTGAAATAGTGCATAAAGTCCAGTATGAGACACCAATTGGAAAGAGTGACCATGTACTCATCGAAACTATACTAAAGGAAGAAATAGACATAGAGAGGAACGAAAAGCATAGGAAAGGAAGACTGATGTACAACAAAACAGACTTTACAAAACTAAAGACATTCTTCCGGAATGCAAACTGGGAAATATTTTACAGGGAAGAAACAGCAGTGGAAGAGAAATGGAATATATTGATGGAAAACTACAATGAAGGGGTAAACAGGCATGTACCAAGACAAAAGCGAGAGAGAGAGTACATTAAATGTTGGTTCAACAAAAGATGCAGTGAGGCAAAAGACAGAAGGGACAAAGCTTGGAAAAAGTGGAGAAAAGACAAAAAACAAAGCAAATGGCAAATTTATGTTAACTATAGAAATGAGTATGTTAATGTGAGAAGAGAGGAGAAAAGGAACCATGAGAAGGATATTATAGACAAATGCAAAGAGCAACCCAAACTATTCTATCGGTATGTGAATGGTAAACTTAAAAACAAACAGGAATTGGTGAAACTATGCCAAGGAAACATAGAATACACAGAAGATTTAGAGATGGCCGAAGTCATGAACAATCACTTTAAATCTGTTTTCACCAGAGAGAAAATACCGAATTGTGACATAGACAAAAACAAGAAATCTCCCCCCATGAATGAGTTTACAGCATCACTAAAGGAAATATCAGAACATTTATCAAGGCTGGATGTCAGAAAATCACATGGCCCGGACGGTATTGCAAATTGGATTCTAAAGGAGTGCAAAGAAGAACTAACAGACAAAATACACATCTTAATAAACAGCTCACTCAAAGAAGGAAAGATACCCGAGGACTGGAAAAACGCTAACATTGTACCAATACACAAAGGAGGAAACAAAGAAGAACCCACCAACTATAGGCCAGTATCACTAACAAGCACCATTGCCAAAATTTGTGAGAAAATAATCAAGAATAGATGGGTAAAACATCTGGAAGACAATGACATATTAAACCCAAGACAATTCGGATTCAGACAAGGAAGATCATGCTCCACAAACTTAATATGCTTTTACTCAAGACTAATAGACATAGTGCAAGAAAGAAATGGATGGGCTGATTGTGCATTCCTAGACTTGCAAAAAGCCTTTGACAAAGTACCACACAAAAAACTACTAAAAAAACTGGAACACATAGGAGGAATACAGGGAAACCTACTAAAATGGATAGAGGACTTTCTGACTGGTAGAAAGATGAGAGTAGTGCTCAGAGAAAAATATTCAGACTGGAAAGAGGTGATCAGTGGAGTACCGCAAGGATCTGTGCTGGCACCAATAATGTTTGCTATCTATATGAATGACATGGATGAGGACGTGAACTGCTACATGAGCTTCTTTGCCGATGACGCCAAACTGCTAAGGAAAATAGAAACTGATGAGGACTGTGAAGCACTGCAAGAAGACCTAAATAGGGTATGGAACTGGAGTCAGAAATGGGAAGTGGACTTTAATACTAAGAAGTGTAGCATAATGGAGTTTGGAAAAAGCAAAAACAGAATATCAGGAAAATATACAATTGGAACCAAAGAAGTAAAGAAAGTAGGATCCGAAAAAGATTTGGGAGTAATTATCACGAACGACTTGTCCTATGATATACAGATTAACAAAATTGTCGGGGAGACTTACAACTTGCTAAGATCAATAAAAGTGGCGTTTACATACTTGGACGAAGACATGATGAAAAAAATATTGGTTACATTGATAAGGCCTAGATTAGAGTATGCAGCGACATTGTGGTCCCCCAGTACCAAAAAGAATATAAAGAAAATAGAAAGAATCCAAAGAGCAGCTACAAAAATGGCACCTGCACTTGCAAACCTATCATACGAAGAGAGATTGGCTAAACTGGAGTTACCGACACTGGAGCAAAGAAGAGAGAGAGAGGTGACCTATTGACCATCTACAGAATCATGAAAGGCACAGAGGTACTCGATAGTGAGAACTTACTTAACTGGGACAAAAGAAACACAAGAGGACATGGAAAGAAAATAAAAAAACATAGCTATAGAAGAGAACTGAAGAAAAACAGTTTTCCTCATAGAGTTTTGGACACTTGGAACAAACTGGACAATGAAATGGTATGCGCAAAAACCATTCATGAGTTTAAAAACAAACTAGACACTGCAAGATACAAAGGCGGGACAACACGAGCATAGCTCCCCTTCCCGCAAAATACAACTAGGTAAATACAACTAGGTAAATACACACACACA
>NC_134799.1:57899698-57904698 GCF_046742065.1 Oratosquilla oratoria
CCATCATCCCGTTTGGAGAATAGAAAACGGAATCCAACGAATGTCGCTCATTTCCTGTATACTACAATTAGGTAAATACACATACATACCTGAGCCTCCTATACATACATACATACATACATACATACATACATACATACATACATACATACATACATACATACATACATACATACATACATACATACATACATACATGCAGTACATACAGTACATACATACATCAATACATACATACATACATACATCATACATACATACATACATACATACATACATACATACATACATACATACATACATACATACATACATACATACATACATACATACATACATACATACATACATACATATGTGTGTGTCTGTGTATGTGTACATACTCGTATATATGTGCACACACACACACACACACACACACACACACACACACACACACACACACATACATATATATATATATATATATATATATATATATATATCTGGCATATAAATATATATATATATATATATATATATGTGTGTGTGTGTGTGTGTGTGTGTGTGTGTGTGTGTGTGTGTGTGTGTGTGTGTGTGTGTGTGTGTGTGTGTGTGTGTGTGTGTGTGTACATGTATATACATGTATATATACATGTATATCCCGCTGCGGGTTTGCTGCGTTGGTTCCCGACAGCCCTGGCTAGGCGGGGAGCCGACCCAATGTCGGTCTAAAAACCCACTCTTTCACTTCACTCACATGTCGCATTATCCCTTAGTAGATACTAACCCTGGCAATCAACAACATTTATTAGAGCATTTAAATATATTATAGCAAGTCGTCTATATCATAACGATATGAAAAGCTCTTCACAAGGCACGTTGTCATTTCACTGTAGAAATAATGTAGTTTATATAGAAAATGTCTTTCTAAAGGGAGGTGCTGGTAATCAAATTCCAGTATTTATCTTTTCCACATTGCACGTCACTTTATTCCCCTTCCTCTACTTCGTCGGGCTATTTTGGAAAGTAATTTTTATTTTATGGTGCATATACCTTAGAAATCGATATATTATAGTTCCCAATAATGCAATTGAAGGACTGGAGCCTAATCGCTACTTTATTGATATATTATAGCGACATCAAGCAAATATTAGAAAAATTGGATTGAAAAGGTGAAAACAGGGAAACTACTAGTCTTCTTTTTCCCATGAATGAAAGGAGGATATCTGCTTATAGTTGGTCAAAAGTTGATCTAGAGGCATAAAGAAAAAAAGTAAATTTCTTTTCACTGGTTGTAATTTACAAAATCATAATAATGGTAATAATAATAATAAAGAAAATCACTACAAACTGAGAAAAGAATTAAAGGATTCAATAACAACTCCAAGTAACAGAACCCATTGTTATATTGAAGTGTTCGTAGTGACACAAATGCTACCTGACCCTCGTATCTGATTCGATTGTATCAACGTTTCATAAAGCAGTATGAATGACCCTGAACCCACATGTGTACCCCTTATCTTTATAGAACTGAGTTGGCTGTACTCTAAGACTTCTTCATAAATGTTCAGAACAAAGATCTGGTTACCCCATCAACTAATGTTGAATCTTTACAAGTACCCAGTTAACTTGACCCTCTATTCGTGCCCCCTAGGGCTTGGACGCTTCTTCGTCATGCTGCCGGGTATACTTTACTGTGGTGATCTTCTCAGTTCTTACTATCGTACTCTAGTTGGAGTCTTTTGGCTATCCTGCATAGGATGCATCGTGATGGTGGAAGATATATGGAAGGTGGGATAAAGGATTATGTGGAAAGAATCAAAAGTGATTATGAAAGAGGGATAAGAGTAATAAGAGGACCGATGATATGAACATAAAAAAACAAAAACAAAAAAAACTCAGGGTAGCTTGCAGCATGTATGCGAAGATAGTCATCACGAGTTTGGGGGAAATAGCATATTCTATATTTGGAATCAATGATGTAAAGAATTAAAATGAAAAAAGGATACTACATATATGGGCTGAAAGAATAATGACATGAAATTGATATACAAATACAAATAAAAAGTAAATGACCACACTACTTAATTGCTTATATTTTTGGTAGAACGAAAAGAGAAAGAGGGAATCATCGGGCCATATACGTTTTGAAAACGAATAAAATAAGAAAATAAATAAGTTTTAAGAACGTACAAACAGGAAGACTAATAGGTTGGACCGTGGCTCGAAACAGGAGATAGGAATAAAGAAAATGTCAAAATGAGTACCAGAGTTTTCAAATGCACAATCTTGAAAACTCAAAAAGATTTGTTGAATAAGAAAAATGGAAACAGGTTTAAAAGAGGAATGAGTACTGTGTTATGAGAAATGGGTATATGAGGATGAGCGCAGAGCGAGTGGCTACGACACTGTTACCTGTTACCTGTTACCTGGTACCTGTTACCTGTTACCTGTAGTCTTCTTCTGGCCTAAATCTCCTTAAGAGAAGGGACTCCATAGGCCACAGCGGTAATGTCAACTCAACATTTGTAGTTGTTCTCGATGATTTTTGTCCGCAAATCATAGCATTCAGCAAAGAAGTGTGTTTTCAATCTCTTTTTGAAAAAACTGATATTATCACACTGCTTGACACTGGTCGGTAGCTTGTTAAACAGTCGAGGGGCCCAGTTTTTAAAGGCTCTATGTCCGTTTTCTTGATTATATCTTGGTTCGTTAAGACGACAGTGTTCAGTGTTATGTCGCAGAATAACTTGAGACCATTGTGCAGTAATCTTCTAGGAGCTCATTTAAGTATATTGGTTTACCTACTTTTTTGTGCTTGGAATCTGAGCACGCATATTTGTATTCTATACTAGCTTTTATTGGGACGAAGACATGGAATTTAAGGGAATCAGAAAAGAGTAGTCTAAATGTGTTTCAGATGAAGTGTGAATTATGGTGGAGGCTACGGGGACGAATACGTTGAAAAATGAGGAGGTTAGGGAGGAAAGTGGAGATGGAAAGAGAGCTCGTAGGTAAAGCTGATCGAAGAATAATGGAATGGGTTGAGCATACGGGAAGAATAAACTAAGAAAGATTAACAGAATTATTGTGGAAAGGCAGAGGTGGATGAAGTGAACTTGAGAGGAAGACTGAGAATGGGGATGGATGGATCAAGAACAACCTTCTTCATACGTTCGACAAGATGACTACGTCAAGTACTTAAGTTTCCATCACAAAGTTCTCTGTACACTCTCTGAAGAAGTTCCTACGTGAACGAAACGTAAGTCATTAAGATTCCGAGCTTTCTCCCTTGTGTTTATGTCCCCTATTATCCAAATAATTTGCCTGAAAACCTTTATATATATATATATGTATGTATATATATATATATATATATATATATATATATATGTGTGTGTGTGTGTGTGTGTGTGTGTGTGTGTGTGCGTGAGTGTGTGTGTGTGTGTGCGTGTGTGTGTGTGTGTGTGTGTGTGTGTGTGTGTGTGTGTGTGTGTGTGTGTGTGTGTGTGTGTGTGTGTGTGTGTGTGTGTGTGTGTGTGTGTGTGTGTCTACCTGTGTGTGCAAATATTATTATGTTGGTATAACTGTCTTCATTATCGATGAAATGTATTTCTCCAGAAATAACGGTGATAATCTGTTATTTGATGCAAGGGGATTGTTTGGCGGATCGTGCTTCTCATCACAAGTCAAAACTCAATTTTACAATTTCACACTATTTTTCTTTCAGTTAATAAAACTGACGTGTTTATTTGGTAATATGAACCTTTACAATCAAAAACACATTCCAGAAACTTGTATTTCTTTTTTTCATAAATTAGGTCTATATCTTTTGGTGAATTTGCATGCCTAACTGCATATATACAATACTTTATCATATATGTTTCTTGATGTACATTAGGATAGATTTACACAATGGAGTGATTGATAGTTGTATGGTTGTTTCATAAGACCATAAAATTTAATGAGAGACGCCCACTTGATTGGCGAGTGATCAGTGACGGAGTCGGTTTAGTCGTCGACAATCCAACCATGCGGCAGGTAGTACTGAGTTACATAGTACCAGTAGAAGGACAGCTGCCTCACCCGACTTTGTTTCAACCAGAGACAACTCTCGATGGATGAGACGAATGAATCGCGCACAGAATTCACGGTGAGTGCAATTTGATCAAATCTACCGAGAGTTGTTTGGAATGGAACACAGAATTCATAGTTAGGGCAATTTGATCAAACCTACCGAAAGTTGTTAGGAGTGGAACACAGAATTCATAGTTAGGGCAATTTGATCAAACCTACCGAGAGTTGTTAGGAGTGGAACACAGAATTCATAGTTAGGGCAATTTGATTAAACCTATCGAGAGTTGTTAGGAGTGGAGTGGAATACAGAATTCATGATTAGGGCAATTTGATCAAACCTACCGAGAGTTGTTTGGAGTGGAATACAGAATTCATGGTTAGGGCAATTTGATCAAACCTACCGAGAGTTGTTAAGGAGTGGAACACAGAATTCATGGTTAGGGCAAGTTGATCAAAACTATCTAGAGTTGTTTGGAGTGGGGAGGAAGGGCGGGTGCATGGGAGCTTTCCTGAAGAGACCATGGGGACTAGTACAGGCGTGTGAGTGGAGTAACGCGTTCCCTGACGTATGCCCTCAATCGATGATGATACCCAGCCACTGTCAACCGGGTCTCGATCACGGGCGGAGTCAATATGATGTTTAACATGTACGAGTCTAGACAAGAAGTTTCCTATTACCAAACAAGTCTACCAATGGAATTATAACTGTTACCCTTTTCATTTTAAATGTCTTTTTATTTCTTAAATGTTAGTTCTATTTTGGTATCGTATATTCAAAAGTGATACATACTGGACGACTCCCGATATATTCTCGTTGTATGTAAATACAATGTTGTGCGGTTTGCAAGTCTCTTTTCATCTCTTTGTGTTCAGTAAATGCCTGACCGTTACGAGACATTCTCTCTTTCTCTCTCTCTCTGGTGTCGACATCCTTATAATGA
>NC_134799.1:57907198-57917198 GCF_046742065.1 Oratosquilla oratoria
AGTCTTTTCTGGCAGCAGGAACGGTGAAGGGCTTCCTTAATGAAACACAGTCCACATATGACAAGATCAAAAGTGCACACATGTGGAGTTGTCAGGGAACCTCTGGACACTGTCTCGATAAACTCCTTAACGTCACTGGTCACAAGAGGTTCCTCGGCGCTGGAGACCACATCGTCCGCGCACTTCGTTTCAAGCCACCCCGCCACATAGGCCGCACTGCACTCTTCATTCACAGTCAATGTCTCATCTGTGGTGCACCTCTCAATAGAGGCTGCTCTCTCTAGGTCAATTGCAGTCCCCAAGCAGATATTTTCCTTCGACACAGGGTGTACATCGATGGACTGAAGGTTTACGGCAGCATATCTCGTGAGCCGCTGATTGCATGCGGAGAACACATCCCCAGTGGTCATGAAAGAGTTTGCACCAATTGATTGACGGTAGACTGAGAACTCCCCCTCAAGCCAATCACTCTGGATCTCACGCAGCAGGACATAATGGAAGTCAACGTTTCTGAACAAGTAGCGGCAAACGGCAGTCAGTCCCTGCATGGTCTGCACTAGTTCATTCTTGGTGTCATGGGTGAAACATTTGATTCGATTTGCTCCATGTCTTGAAGAAGCCTCTTGGAAAATCAACAGGAAAGTCTGCAGGCTGGTTGACTGGGGATCCTGAACAGCTCGATATGGATCGTTCGTGCGCTGATCTTGCCCCTTCCCAGATACATTCACTAAATTCCACCAGTTGAGGATGCTTTGGATGAACTTAGCAGTGTCATGACATCCTCTGAGCTTCAATGAAGCCACAACCTTTTCATTGAAGACCTTCAAGACATGCTGCACATTTTGTAGTTGAAGTCGTGAGGGGTTGAGAGCAAATTTAGTGAGGGGAGTAGTCTTCAGAATACTGCCTTTCTCTGACTCGTACAGTTCCTTGACGTCAGCAAATGATGCTGTTGTTTTATTACTAAGACTGATCTTCTGGCACTTCTCACTAATCCAGCTGTTGCGGATACACTTCAGAAGATGCACTGTGTCAAAAAGAAGAAACCAGACACGATCTTTGCCAAGATGATCCTTGGCTGTGGCACGGCAATCACCCGGAAAATCAAACAGCTTACAGTACTGCTGGTTTATCTTGTGGTTGTCTGTGATAGACCCGATGACACGCCCACCTGCCCTCTCAACAGCAGCTGCCGCCTCCTTCACACGCTCAATCTGGTATGCTGCTGTGAGCTTGTGGACGGGTGTCACAGAAATCAAAATTCTAGGGTCCTCTGTGCAGCGACTTCATCATAATACATAGCATAGAAGTGGCCTTGCAGTCTGGCTTGTTCACTGCCATGCCACTCAGAACCACACCAGAAAAATGCAACAGTTGGCCGAATCTATACTCCATCTATCAAGAGAAATACACATATGTCACATCCACCACACGGGATCTCGTATACTACGCTGTTTTATTTAAGGGTGGGTCTTTTTTCTTGATTAAAAGGTCCTTCACTTTCAAGAAAAAAGACCCACCCTTAAATATAAACAGCGTAGTATACGAAATCCCGTGTGGTGGATGTGACAGAAAATACATCGGTGAAACTAGCAGAGGCTTAGACACCAGATTAAAAGAACACCGAGCAGATGTAAGACACCACAGGGTTAGTAGTGCAATAGTTAACCATGTCGACGAAAGAGGCCATCTACCAAAATGGAACCAGGCAAAAATTCTCATGGATAACATTAGACGACAAGAAAGAAAGGCGATGGAGTCCGTTTTTATCAACATCCATGATAACATTAATAAGAGGACTGGGGATTCAATATGGGCTAAAACAGCAGCACATTTTTTCGTCATGAATAATAAACACAGAGCCCCTGATCCAGACGGACATTTCAGCCACGCGAATACCAACAGGCGGATAATTGGTCCACCCACTGTGATAGCCCGTCACACCGACAGATGAGGTCGAGTGGGGGACCAACCTGACACTTTGCCACGTTCCTTCTTTTGCCATATATATTGACCAACTTGACTTCAAACTATGTTCCTCTGAAGAAGCCACTCAGGCGAAACTAGTCAGGAATAAAAGTATTTCCCTCAGCCCGTGTTCCCTTTACCTCCTATCCACAATAATAATAATAATAGTTGTCATCATCATCATCTTGGAGTAATCTTCTCTCTAATACAAATTTTGTTACATTGGATAGCCGCTGGCGTTCTGACGATCTGTGTAGCTGAGCGCTCAAATTTTTGTTGAAGACTTTTGTCTTTCAATGTGGAATAGAAGTTTCCAATATTCATCTAGATACCACTATCTGCAGATTTCGAGGTCTCTTACCTCTTATTCAGCTGAGTGGGGATATTAATTAATCTGAAAATCTGAGTTTATATGTTCATAAGTTGAGTGACCTCACCGAGTGTGCTTTGTGATGTATTGTCCGTGACTGATGTGACCAGTGTGTTACTATGTGGTTCATGTTTTTCTTTTTTTTCTTTTTACGGAACAATAAATTGATTCTGCTATATATTTAAAAGTGGTCTGATTTTTTTTTTATCAAAACATCTACTATTCGTAGTCTTCGGTGATAACTTGATGAAAGTATTATTTCTCAAATCTGCTGCTTGTGGTCTTTTGTCATATTTGAGGTGTAGTGAGCAAAAACCCCACCGTTGTAACGGCGGTGGTAGTCTTTTTTCTAGAGAAGTTCTGGTGAATCCAATGTAAGTATTTTGAGGGGATGCACAATTCCCTGTCTGAAATATGTGTTTATACACTACAATGTTTTGACTTTGTACTCTGGTGTTAGCTTCGTTCTTTCTCATAATGTGTGACGCGGTTTTATTTGGTTTGTAAAAACAGACTAAGGTAAGATTAATATTGTGGGCTGGCGTAACTCCGTTATTAACTATTCTGCGAATGACTTTTTCTCCCTGTTTGCTATGTTCATTGTAAAACATCTTATAAAAGGTGCTGAAAATATCGAAATTGTCATTTTGTTTTGATGAACCTTCAAAGAATCTCTCCATTGTACGGCTAATACCGTGCTCTATAATTACATAAGGGAACCCATTGTTGGTTAAGTTGCATGATGCATTCAAGTTAATTGCAATGTCTTGCCTGGTGCTGTAGCATGCAATGGTTCTTTTGGCAAAAGCAGCAACAATACTTTTTTTTTTTTCCTTTTTATAATTGCTGCTGCATTCGGTACTGGCGTTCATAAGTCCCGTTATTAGTGGCCTTTCTGAAAACGGAGACTACAAATAGCAGAATACAGATAGCAAAAACTGTTTTAATCGAAAAATTCAGACCACTTTTAAATACACAGCAGAATTAATTAAAACTTCCCTCCAAAAAGTAGAGAAAAAAAAAGCATAATAACAGACTGGTCACATCAGCTACGGACAATAGATCACAAAGCACACTCGGTGAGGTCACTCAACTTATGAACATAAACTCAGATTTTCAAAATAATTACTAGTCCCACCCAGCTGAGTAAGAGGTAAGAGACCTCAAAATCTGCAGGTACTGGTAACCCAGGTGAAGATTAGACACTTTTATTCCAGATTGAACAATGAGAAAAAAAAAAAGTCCTCCTCAATTTTGATTGATCAGCTATACACATCGTCAGAATATCAGTGGCTATCCAATTTAACAACAACAATTATAATTACAATAATAATATTAAAAATAATACATATACCAAAGGCTTTTCCTCCCTTACAAGAGAGGTATCCAAAGTCAAAGGCATAAATCCACTCCCACCCATTTCATCCTTTCATACTCCATTCCTATTCGCCACCCCTCCCTCGCTCTTCTCTTGGCTCCTGCTGGATGATGGGCTATACCTGCATCTCACCCACTGCCCTGTGTCATAAGTAGTGCAGCAGGACACAGCACATTTATAGCAAGGCCGCTTTATTTAATCGTGGACCCCTCCTCTCCGTCTCCTCATGTGGAAAAAGAGAAAACGGGGAGAAATCCTTTCGGGCTGCGTCAAAATATCATTCACACATACTTCCTCACCTCCACCCCCCACCCACCTCTTTCCATGCATCATACCATCATACATATATACATAACTAATGCCCTTTTTATCCTATTCCATGCATCTCATCCTTGGTCGCCTCTTCATGTTCAATACCTCCACCTCTGCCTTCCACACTTCTTCTACTAATCTTTCTTCTCTCATTCTTTCCTTGTGTCCAAACAATTCCAATATTCTTTCATCGAACTTATGTCCCAACTCTCTTTTCACAGTTGCTCTCCTTCTCAGCCCTTCGTTCCTCACTCTATCCTGCCTAGTACTCCCTACCATGCTTCTCAGACTTTTCATCTCAAACACATTTAAATTCTTCCTCTCTTATGTTTCATGTTTCTACTCCGTACAGTGCTGTCGGCAAAATTATCCCCTCATACAATCTCCTCTTAGCTTTCATTCTTAAATGCCTATTTCTCATTACACTTTTTAATCCCCCAAGGCATTTACTTGCTTCTTTCAATCTACATTCCACCTCCAGCTCCACTCTTCCCTTTCCCGCCACATTCGCACCCAGATATCTAAAACTATCCACTTCCTTCAGTCTCTTTCCCTTAACACTCACTTCTAATTTGCTGCTATACTCTTCCCTTGTATATCTCATCACCTTAATTTTACATACATACATACATACATACATATACCAAGGCTTTTTCCCCCTTACCAGGGGGGTAGCCAAAAAGGAAAAGGCACAAAAACATTCCCACCCATTTCATCCCCGAAAACACTCCACACCCCTCCACCCTCCCTCCCATCTTAGCACCTCCTAGATGACGGGTCATCCCTGCACCCTGTCCACTGCCCTGGGTCAGAAGCAGTGTCGCAGGACACAGCACATCCACAGCAAGGCCGCTTCATTAAATCGGCGACCCCCCCTCTCCGTCCCCCCATATAAAGGAGAGGACGGGGAGAAATCCCTTCGGGCTGCGTCAAAATTTTTTGCTCACACACACTACCTCACCCCCATTCCCCCGTCCAATCCACCTCATGCATCGCAACATTATCCATATACAACCATTCTCCATTCACCCCTGTCTTCTGTCCTCTCCCGTCCTTCCTCAACAGACATTCCCCTCTTCCCCAAAGCCCCCTTCACCCCATCCATCCATCTCATCCTAGGACGTCCCCTCATGTTCACTCCCTCCACATCTGCCTTCCAAACCTCCTTTACTAGTCTTTCTTCACTCATTCTTTCCATGTGTCCAAACCATCCTAATACTCTTTCATCCACCCTATCTCCCAGCTCCCTTTCCACCCCTGTTCTCCTCCTCACTTCCTCATTTCTCACTCTATCTAGCCTAGTAACCCCCATCATACTTCTCAGACACCTCATCTCAAGCACATTCAAGTTCCTTCTCTCTTCCTCTCTCATGTTCCATGTTTCTGCTCCATACAGTGCTGTTGGCACAATCACTCCTTCATACAGTCTCCTCTTAGCATCCATTCCCAGATTCCTATTCCTCATTACACTTTTTAAACCACCAAGGCATTTACTCGCTTCTCTCAATCTACATTCTACCTCCACCTTCACTCCACTCTTTCCTGCCACATTTGCACCCAAATATCTAAAACTATCCACTTAATTTTACCCACATTTATCTTTACCTTCCTTCTTTCGCACACTTTCCCGAACTCCGTCACTAACTTTCTTAAACCCTCCTCTGATCCTGTCACAAGCGCAGTGTCGTCAGCAATCAACAACTGTCTAATCTCCCATTTCCTCAATTTTCTTAAACCATCTCCAATTCCCGTCCCATTACCCCTGAATTTGCCTCTCGCACCACCCCATCCATGTGTAAATTGAAGAGCCAATGCGACGTAACACATCCATGGCAAAGTCCCACCTTTACCTCAAATCACTCACTCTCTCCATTTCTAATTCTAACACAAGCTCTAATACTCTCATAAAAACTCTTGACTGCCCCTAATAGCTTTCCTCCTATCACATGTATCTGCAATACCTCCCACAGTCCCTTCCTGTCTACTCTATCATAAGCCTTTTCCAGATCCATGAAAGCCCAAAAAACATTCTTTCCTCTTTCTAATTTTTTTTCACATACCTTCTTTAGCACAAAAATCTGATCCACGCGACCCCTACACTGTTCCTCACCAATTACTTCCTCTTGTTCTTTCCTAATCCTTTCAATCAAAACACTCCCATAGGCCTTGGCAACTACACTCAACTAACTGATCCCTCTGAAACTACTACACTCACATTTGTTCCCTTTTCCTTTGTAAAGCGGAGCTATGCAGGCACTCTTCCAGTCCTTCGGCACATTACCTTCTTGAAGACAAACATTAAATAACCTCACTAGCCAGTCCACCATGGCTGTACCTCCCTTTTTCAGACACCCCGCCTGACAGCCATCTAACCCAGGTGTCTTATCAGTTCTCATTATTTTGTAACAGGATTCATCTAATTTTTCCTTAGTTCTCCTCCATTTTCTTCGTTCATCACTGTCATTTTCTTAGCGCTTCCCAATGCAACTACCTTTCCCTCCCTATCCTCCTTCACATTTAACAACTCCCTAGAATACTCTACCCATCTTCCTTATCATCTCTCCATCAACACCTTTTAACTTTTCTTCTCTACTTGATTCGCCTCCCCTTCCTCTCTTTATTTCCTCTCAAAACATATTTTTATTACCTAAAAAAATCTGTTATATTCTTACCCCATTTCACATCTGCTCTCCTTTTTGACTCCTTTTTACTTTACTTTTACTTTACTTTACTTTACTTTTACTTTACTTTACTTATTTTTACTTTCCTTTTACTTTACTTCTATTTTTTTTCTTTGTAACTTTTATATGATTCTCTCGTCCTATTTTGCAACCAATCTGTGATTGCTTGTTTCTTCTCTTCTACAATCTTCTTTGCTTCCTCATCCCACCAGTCACTACCCTTTGTTCGATAATGATAGTGATAATGATAATGATAATGATCATGATCATGATAACGATAGTGATAATGATAACGATAATGATAATGATAATGATACAATGATATAATGATATGATATAATGATATAGTGATATAATGATATAATGATATAATGATATATAATTTTATAATGATTTAATGATACAATGATATGAAATAATGATATGATGATACGATATGATAATATAATGATATGATGATATATAATGATATAATGATGTATTAGTGTAATGGTATAATGATATAATGATATATTGATTTAATGATATGATGATATAATGATATAATATAATGACATCATGATAATGATATAATGATATGATATAATGATATAGTGATATAATGATATAATGATATAATGATATAATGGTATAATGATATAATGATATAATGATATAGTGATATAATGATATGATGATGATATAATGATATGATGATGATATAATGATATGATATAATGATATAATGATATAATGATATAATGATATAATGATATAATGATATAATATAATGATATAATGATATAATGATATAATGATATAATATAATGATATAATGATATAATGATATAATGATATAATGATATAATGATATAATGATAATGATCATGATCATGATCATGATCATGATCATGATCATGATAATGATAATGATGATAATGATAATGACATTTAGAATTAGAATTAGAATAACAATGACAGAAAATGTGTGTGTGTCATAGTTTGAAAAATTTGAATATTTCGTGTTGAAACAATTAAGATTTACTCCTTGGAAACTGAGAGGAGGAGCGAACTCCAAGGAGCGTATAACTGCAACCAAGGTCGCCATCTTTGTCTTATATGAGATAACCAAAACCAATGTTCTACTATACCTGGGTTGTATGTCTACCTTTTACTATACAATATATATGTTTCATTTAAATTGCTTTTACTTTGAGGGGACGGAGAGGGGTGTCGCCGAATTTATGAAGCGGCCTTGCTGTAGATGTGCTGTGTCTTGCGACACTGCTTCTGACCCAGGGCAGTGGACAGGATGCAGGGATGACCCGTCATCCAGGAGGTGCCAAGATAAGAGGGAGGGAGGGAGGGAGGGTGGAGGGGAGTGGAATATATAGGAAATGGAATGGGTGGGAGGGGTTTCTATGCCTTTTTCTTTTTGGCTACCCCCCTTGTAAGGGGGAAAAAGCCTTTGGTATGTATGTATGAATGTATGTATTTAAATTGCTCTATCTAGTATGATCTTCATGTATATGTAACGGGGTGGTATTTGCTTTTGGTGTATAACGCAAATGTGAGGGTACAATGTTGTCCCCAAGGATAGAAAAGTTGGTGAATTATTGGCGACGAAGCCAATGTACTAATGCTAGTTATGTTTGTCTGGATGGGGGTAAAGTTGGTTGCCAACTTTTCCGCTTTTGTGATAAGTACAGTGTAACTCGGACGTATATCGACTGATTGTAGTAACTTTTTTCAATATGGTACGAGTAAATCACGAATTTGTTTTAGATATAATACAAACAGACTTAGCACACTCTCTACGACCTAGACAAGACCTTACAACAATGTATATGGCCTCTAGGCATTTTAATTGTATATTTTGGGACACCGTCCCAACCCCCCAACCCCCCCCAAAAAAAAAAAAAATCTGGAAGGGGGGGTGGGAAGAGGATACCTTTGGGTGTTATATAAGCAAGCAGCTAAATCGACTTACCCTGCAGAGAATTCTTGCACCGCGTTCAATATCAATAACCATTATTGCACCCATTTACCCCATCAGAATCCTAAAGATCCCTCTTCTTTCCCCAAAAACACCGATTGCATGAAAGCGGGTGGTTTGGCTTAAAGTAGAACATATCCAAGCACAGTGACACCAACACGTCAAACCGTCAGCTCACCGGTGACTCTGTACTATAGAACGACAGTTATCACGGTCCTTGTGTCTTCCAGTTTCCTCATCTGGATGCGTCAAAAAGCCGGAAGATATAGGCGAGGCTTTGGCTACCCTCGGGAACTGAAGCAGAGTCTCTATGCAGAACCTCGCTCGGAGTTCCAGAACTCTGCGGCTGGAACCGAACTCGTTCTTAGAGCTCCAGGAACGCGTCGGTCCAAAGATGTACGTTCATGAGATGAGCCCTTGAGGCGTAGGGAACTCTTTCAAAACTCTCAAGCGCGGGTTCAGTCGCTAGCAGCAGCGTCTTGAGGAAGGTTTCTAAGACCTGTAACATCATTAACACATCATTTGGAAAAGAGTTCCTGAAGAAGGCACCGTTCCCGGGCTTTGAACAAGAGAGGTCGTGACGTACAATCAAACAAACATATCTTATACTAAATAAAAAAAGAATTCTCCGGTTTACGAGTTTTTCTCGAGGCCCGGCAAAACGGTCGCACCGGACCCTGGGTAGGTATAAGGGTTTATTCAGTTCGTTTCACGTTTTCAACTGGAACTGATCTGATTCACGTTGTTCATTTATTAATATTATGAGTTTTTTTTTCGGAAATTGTTATCGTACAAGTGCAGTGACGAAACTTTTGAAAAACTCGAGTTGTTTGACGGAGAAATTTCGCGAGAGAGTACGTGTGAGTTCGAAAAACATTACTTTGCGGGTTATAAGAATTTTACAAAACATGGGGGGAAATCGGATCATAGGGATTACCAAAGGTATTATTTGGAATAAGAAGAAGAACTCGAAGAAGAATTCGAAGAAGAAGAACTCGAAGAAGTAGAAGAACTCGAAGAAGAAGAACTCGAAGAAGAAGAAGAACTCGAAAAAGAAGAACTCGAAGAAAAACTCGAAGAAGAAGAAGAACTCGAAGAAGAAGAAGAAGAAGAACTCGAAGAACAAGAAGAACTCGAAGAAGAAGAAGAACTCGAAAAACTCGAAGAATAATTCGAAGAAGAAGAAGAACTCGAAGAAGAAGAAGAAGAAGAACTTGAAGAAGAAGAAGAACTTGAAGAAGAAGAAGAAGAAGAAGAAGAACTTGAAGAAGAAGAAGAAGAATTCGAAGAAGAAGAAGAAGAACTCGAAGAAGAAG
>NC_134799.1:57922198-57934698 GCF_046742065.1 Oratosquilla oratoria
TTATTATTATTATTATTATTATTATCATTATCATTATTATTATAATAGACTTGGTATTTAATTCTATATTGGTGAATTAAAGACTGAGTTGTCTCTAATATTCCATATTGCTCTCTGGTCTACATGTACAATACAACTTGGAATGGAGACTCGGGAACTTGCCAAATTAAGTATTTACATATATACAAGTAGGCTGTTGCCATATTCACATTAGGAAAAAATATAACAAAAATTTTGGTCGCGTCAGGTTGAGCGACGGATATGAGCCGCGGTCTCTTTTGTCCTGTAGTGGTTACTACAACTGTCCTTGTTGGAGGAAGCTAGGATATTTAAAGTCAATCCCATGACTGATCTGTTTATTGAAAATGGCGATGATACTTTGTACGAAAATGTTGTCGAAATTCTGGATTCCTTACGTTAAGTATACAATAATTTTATATATTTTTACAATACATAAATATCCTCTTTACAGGATGTAGAGGGATAATTTTTATTTTATTTACAAGATAAATAAAGCTGATATAATGAATATTATTATTTATATTAAATATAATTGATTGAATGCATGTTCTAAGGGGTGACTATAGTTTATCCCGTACTCGGCGATCACGAGTCCTGAAGGGGTAATTTCACGTGTTGGCTACAGAACACTACAGTCCAAGCAGGTGTCCTTGGTGTTTCCTCGAAACATTGGCGGCTTCTATTGTTTGGTTCTGGTTGTTGGCTGAAAAGTCTGATTCTCGGTTGCTAGGAACAATAGACTGTCTCTTGGGAGGATTTGGAGGACAGTAGATGGTCTCTGGAGAATTAGTTTGAAGATGTTTGGAGTTCTGCTTGTTCTTAATGCTTGGGTGTGCGCGTGTGGACGCTGGGCATCGAAGAAGGTGATAACAGAGGCTCGGTCAGCTATCCTCACTGATCCCAATGAGGTTGGTATTCATGAAAGATAATCAACAAAACAAGGCGTTTTGCGGAACCTTGGCACGAAGATACACACAGTGTTGGGATAATGGTGGCATCGGGAAATACTCATGAATAACGTGAAGTAGACTTAATTGTATGACCATGCGAAGTAGATATTATTTCCGTTCACCTAGTCAAAAATATACATTTATGAAGTTGTCGCTCAATTTCGAAGATTATAGGGAGGGAGGGGAACTGAGGGTTCCGGTTGAGAGGATTGGTGATGGTCCTCTATTGCTTGGGGTAGTGTGAGTTTGTGAGGGGACAGTCCCTATGTCGAGGCCACGGGGGACTCTTTTGATATGATCTTTGTGCAAGACGGTCTCCGTAAAATCTCGCAAACTAAGTGCTTTAACTTTGTTCTTTGACTCATGGCAAATGATACGATAAGGTCCAGAGAATTTAGGGGAGAGCTTCGAGGTAGGGGTGTGGTTCAGGGTGCAAACAATGTCTCCAGTTTCAAAGGTACAAGCTCTGGCTGATTTGTTACGCAAACAGACCATTTTGTCTTTAGTGAGATGAAAAGTATCATGTATTCTTTTGAAAAAGAAAATGGAAGTTGCTATGTTGACCTTAATATAATCATTGAAATTATAAATGGGAGGTAATTCTGAAAGAAGATTACATGGGAGCCTTTTGCCCGAGCCAAAGAGAACAAAATGAGGATATTCCGATACTGACCTGTTAATGAAACTATTTATAGAAGCTTGAATCATGGGGACATGTTCATCCCAAGAAGGGTGAAGATCAGAAGCAAGATATTTATTAACATTAGGAATTTTTATTCTGGCGTTCAACTAAGCGATTTGAACTAGGGTGATAAGTAGTAGTGATGTATTTCTTGATTTGAAAGTAATTACAAACGTACGAAAGAATTTCATTGTTGAATTCAGTCCCGTTGTCAGAAATCAGAGTAAAGGGGTATGAGAGTTTGTCAATAGGGGTTTTTGCTACGTGTAAATGCTGTTTCGTTTGATATGGGGGAAAGAATGCAGAATCGTGAAAAATTGTCGACACTGACAAAGAGATATTGGTTTCTGCTATGTGTAAGTGTTAAATTAAGATCAACAGCGACTGTGTCCAATGGTTTAGAAGGGGTAGGGTAAGTTAGAATTGGAACATGACCGCTGATATGACATTTGTGAATCACGCAAGGATGGCAAGCGTCAAAGTGTGTGTGCATACCCTTCCTCATGGTTAACCGGAAGTAGTGCAATCTAGTTTGCGTAACGCATTTCTCCTTGGCAGGGTGTGAAGCGATGGAGAATCACGTATGAACTTTAAAACTTCTGGAATGAGATCCGTAGGGACTACAAGTTGAAACACTGATCTGTTTGGTTCATATTTGTTCGTTAGTGTTCTTTTGTGATACAGAATGTCATCAACTAAAGTGTAAATGTCGATATCAGGGGGGAAGTTTTCTGTGTCAGTTTTGTCTACACATTCGAGGAATTATATGTCACGCTTCCAAAAAGGGTCTGATCTCTGCGCTGCGGCAACGCGTGCTTGTGTAAGAGTTACTGAAATAGGATTCTGAGTGATGGTCGCAATATGGCGGCTAAGAGCGTCTGCATTTAATTTCGCTTTTCCTTTGGCAAAATGAAAAGTTAGCATTAATTCTTGTATGATAAGGAACCAGCGGGTAAGTTTTTTGAAAGATTCTTTTCTTCAAAGAGGTGTAAGATTGGTTGATGATCTGTATATATGGGTATCTCGTAACCAAGGATGATCTCTTTGAAATGTTTGGGTGAGTATATAACCGCTAAAGCTTCTATGTCTGTGAATGAGTAATTTCGCTTGTGCTTGTTGAGTGTGCGACTATCATAGGTAATTGGTCTGGGTTTTGTGCCGTGGTGCTGCATGAGGACTGCGCCAAGTCTTCTGTAGGACACATCAGTGTAGATTGTGAAAGGAAGCTTTCTTTAAGTCATTAAAGGTTTTCTCTTGGTCAGGTGTCTAAATGAAGGGTGTGTTCTTCTTAAGTAGTGAAGTTAATGGTGCTGCTATACTAGCGTACCCTTAAATGTAACGTCTGTAAAATCCTGATAGGCCAAGGAATGAACGTATGTGTTCTACAGAAGTTGGGTATGGAAAATCAACGACTGCCTTGACCTTGTCCTGCGAGGTTAAAATTCCTTGTGAATTAAGGACATGTCCTAGGAAGCGTATTTATCTCTAACTGAAGGAACACTTCTTAAGCTTCAGTCTGAGACCTGTTTTTTTTTCTAGTCATGAGAAAACAGTGTGTAGAATGTGTAGATGTTCATTGGCGGATTTTGAAGCGATGATCACGTCATCGAGGTACATGAACACTGAAAGACTATGAGACCTCCAAGTACTGTGTGTAAAGTCGTGTGAACACTGAAGAGCTGAAACGAGACCCATGGCTAGTCGTTTGAAGTGATAATGACCTGTGGGTGTGTGAAAGGCTGTCAGAGGCCAAGACTCTGGAACAAGGGGATCTAGAAATATCCCGACATAAGGTCTAAGGTCGTGAACACTAATTTCTTTTCACCGACGGAGTGAAAAATGTCTTGTAAGATAGGGATTGGGTGTCTATCTGGTATGATTAGCTTATTTAACTCTCTAAAGTCTACTACAGGAGGAAGGAACCATCGTGTTTAAGTATAAAAAGAGAGGGAAATTCCATTCGCTAATGGAAAGTTCATTAATGTCTTGCGCAATCATGTTTTGGATAAGGTTATCTACAATCATGCGCTTTCTGTGTGGTAATCTGTATACGGGAATGTAACATCGTTTAGAGTCTTCACGAAGAGGTATATGATGCTGAATAATATTAGTGACTCCAAGGGGTTCACCTTGAGTGGCAATGGTGTGTCTGAACTTAGTGCAAAGTGCAAGCAAATCTACTTGTGCATTAGGAAAATTTATGGGGTTGAAATGTGATGCATCAATTGGTTCCTGTGTTGTGGGCACGCCGGAAATTGTGGCACAAACTTGGGAAGTGGGGAATTTGTTATCCATGACTTTGATGCGTAAATGATATACTTCTAAATTGCAAATGTTTGTACCAACTGTGAAATGGAGGGGTGCGTTAGTGTCAGTGGCAATCAAAATGTAAGAATGACCTCTCTTTGACGTAGAGCTCATAGTTGAAAACAGGGAAATGCCATTGACACGGCAAGTTTCTGGTATACAGAGTACATCGGTGTCTTGCGCTTGGGAAACTCGTGTGTGTATCCTTGCATACTCACAAAGGAACATCATCTTTGGGCTGATAAGCACTGCGTGAGTGTGTTTGAATGTAGATAACATTTCCTAGACTGGGGTTCATTTGTTGTTGAATTCTTCTAAGAGGGGCAAGCAAGAGTCCTCGGGTGGTGAAAAATCAAGGGGTGTTTACTGAGTGTTTTGTCCTGAGTTTTGTTGATTTGGACATGCGGGAGGAGTTAGTGCGCCTGTTACGTTTGAAACCCAAGTTCACAGTAGCAGAGTTGGAGTCGTAGGAAGGTGTTTATGTGGTGGTACCATTTATACTACCAGCTGGTGCATCCTCGTGTGATAAAGCAGAGTAAATTTGAATGAGGGGCTAGAATTAACTGATGTTATATCATGTTCTCCCTGCTCGGCCACGTTGATGTTGTTGACTTTTTGGGAAGTTGCTGATGGCAATGCAGGGAGGGAATGATTTGCATAAATGATGCCGTCACTCTGTTCAGAGGCCTCAGCTCAGTGAACTCAGTCTGCTCAGAGACCTCAGCTAGTGAACTCGTTTGCTGCCGAGACACCAGCTAGCGAATACCTCTTGTTAAGTTTATTACTTCCTGTGAAGTTTACAGTATATCTTCGAATAGTGACAAGTGATTGTGTTGTGTTTTTGTAATTGTATACGTATAGCGTTATACAGTTACAGGTATAAGATAAAGTGTAGTGTTCTAGTAATTTAGAATCAAAACAGTAGTCTGTTACTGTACTCCAAAGGTAGGAGTAATAGTATAAGGTAAGCAGAGTAAGCTTCGTGTATTTAGTTTATTCAGTGAATGTTTTTGTTTCTTTTATTGATTTCTATTTTCTCTTTGCCGTTTGTATCGCCAAAGGAGGAGTGAAATGACGTCTGAAGGTTGTGTGAGCCTGGAGGACCGTCTCAGGATGTGTGAGGAGGAAATTCGTCTCCTAAAGAGTGCGATATGTGAGAAGAGTGAAACCTCCCCCACAACCCAAAGAACGTTACTCCTTTTCTACTTCTGCCATTGCCGTGAGCGAGCGGCGCTCCGTGGGGTCACGTTTGTCGAACCTGCGTTTGGTAAGCGGAGGCCCTATGGAACAACCGCTAGCTCTAGCCAATCGTTTTGCTCTGCTGGAAGATGAAGTGGCTGGTAGTCAGGAGTTCTTGGGGGTGGGGGACTCCATTGTGCGAGATTATGACTATATCCTTCAGCGGAAGACTATAAGACGTTGCAAACTTATATGTCAACCGAGCCGTGGGATCACCGATTGTACCCAGACCATCAGAGAGCAAAGAAGGACGAACACAGTAAGATTGTTCACACGGGAAGTAACGATTTGGGTAGGGTGAGATCAGAGGAACTTGTTCGGAATTACGAGGTCTTCCTTCAGGAGATGAAGAAACATGGGAGCCATCACGTAGTCCGTGGGACCCTTCCGAGGATCTACGCTGGCTTTTGTTGGAACAGTAGAGCCACAATGATCAATGAGAGGCTATCACAAATGTGCACGCAACTAGGATACCACTTTCTTGATCCTTGCTATCTCTTTTCCAGGCGTCATGACCTTTATGCTTCTGATGGGATCCACATCACTCACAGAGGCAAAGATGTTCTTACAATCGTCGTTGTGTGAGTTTATAACTAACTTTTTTTTTTTGGGGGGGGGGGTAGAAACCCTAAGGGAGAGGGAAATAGAATGTATTGGGGATAACAGAGTAGGGCGTAGCAATAATGTAGAGCAATATGTCAGTGTAGGACAAAATATCATTTCAAGATATAATGTCGGTAGGATATAATGTTAGTAGAGGGCAAAATACTACATTAGAATGTAATGTCAATGAAGGACAAAATATCACGATCGAATGTAATGATAGTGGAGGACAAAATATCACGGTAGAATATGTCAGTGGAGGACAGCATATCATTTTAGGAGATGATGCCGGACAGAATATCAATGAACGGTGAGTGGCCAGTGTGGGACGTGGTGACGTAGGGGGGCAAGGTATACATGAGAGATCGGATGACAGCGAGCGACCAGATGTCCGTGATGGGACAAATGTCCATGAGACACTGAATATCAGTGAAGGACCAAATGTCAATATAGGGCAAGGAGTCAATAAGTATAATGTAAGGCATGATGTTGAAACTCAAAACAAGTAAAAAAGAAATAATCACGAGTTTTCTTAAAACCATGTACTTTAATGCTCGTAGTATTAGGAACAAATTCCAAGAAATCCAGCCGTATGTCTAAAGGAAAAATCTCGATATGATAGAAATAATCGAGACATGGTTAAATGGTGGAGAGTTTGAAGCTAAATTTAATATAACGGGATTTAAACATTTTCATCAGGATAGAAACCACAGGAAAGGTGGGGGTGTTCTGTGTTTTAGAGAATGTGAAACAGGATGCATATGATAGTTTCTGGGTAGAATTAACCAAAACGAATGAACAAAAAATAAATGTAAGTGTAATGTATAGGCCAAAAACATTATCATTAGCAGACGACAGAATGCTGTTTCAAGAACTGTCTAGTTTCTGCAACCGGGACTTATTGATAATGGGTGATCTCAATTTTACTGACATTGATTAGATGACCCTTGAACATGGCCACATTACAAAGGATTACAAAGGCGGAGCATGCCGACAGGAGACCTTTTGGTCCATATCTAGGTCGGATGCGGAAAAAATCATAATAATGATAAAATAATAATTATAAAAAAAACTATAATAATGTATGCAACAAACAAAATACATAAATAAATGCATAGGTATAGTTGAATAACAAACAAACAGGTAAACAGTAAACAATAATAAATTGACACATAACTAATAATAAATGAAAATCAGACAGACAAATGATAATAAAGCAAAAACAAATAATATAAGATAAATTATAATCATTACAGCATCTTGCTTAGGTGTTTATCTAAATGAGTCTTAAAGCTTCGAACTGAACTACATTGCACTACCTGTGCAGGAAGTTTATTCCATTCATTAACTACACGGTTGGCAAAGTTGTTTCTACCTACTTCCAAATTGAATCTATTTCCGGATAGTTTGAGACCATTGTTTCTTGTCTGATTCTCATTCAATGTGAAAATTTTGTCATTTTTGATGTTGTCAATTCCCTTTAGAATCTTAAAGACCTGTATCAAGTCACCTCTGATTCTACGCTTTTTTTTTTAGGGAAAACAGATTCATATGTTTTAGTCGATTTTCGTATGATTTATTTTTGATATTTGGAATCAGTTTTGTGGCTCGCCGTTGTACTTTTTCCAGTCTGTCAATGTCTTTAATGAGATTCGGTGACCATACAGAAACAGCATATTCCAAATGTGGACGAACTAACGATTTATATAGCTTGTTAATGAGCGATGGACTTTTGAAATCAAAAGATCGGGCAATCAGTCCTAGAATCTTATTTGCTTTCTCAGAGGCTGAAATACACTGCTTGAATGATTTGAGGTCGTTACTGATAATTACGCCGAGATCTTTTTCACTATCCACTTTTGTTAACGAGTTTCCAAATAACTTGTAATCGTACTTACTGTTATTTTTACCTATGTGCATTACCTTGCATTTACTCGTGTTAAATTTCATTAGCCACTTTTTAGACCATTGCTGTAATTTATCTAAATCTTCTTGAATATCTAATTGGTTTAAGTGATCATTTGCCATTCCGCACAGTTTTGTATCATCAGCAAATTTGGAAACAGTAGATCTTAGTCCATGGTCTATATCATTTATATATACTATGAATAGAAGTGGTCCAAGAACGGAACCCTGAGGAACTCCACTTGTAACATTTTCCCATCTAGAAGTTTTTCCATTTAAAACAATTATTTGTTTTCGACCATTCAACCAATTACTAGTCCAACTTAATAGGCTACCACTTATTCCGTGTAAAGCTAATTTAGTAAGTAGTCTTTCGTGTGGGACGGTATCAAAAGCTTTTGCAAAGTCTAGATATATTAAATCTATATTGTTTCTTTTGTCATAATTCGATATAACTGTGTTGTAGAATTCGAGTAAGTTAGTCACGCCAGAACGTTTCCGTCTGAAACCATGCTGGCTATCATTTATCAAACGGTTACTTTCTAAATGATGTTCGATAGCATCCCTGATGATAGTTTCCATGATTTTTCCTACGATTGAAGTCAAACTTATAGGCCTATAGTTATTTAATTTCTTTTTGTCACCTTTTTTGAATATGGAAGTAACGTTAGCTAGCTTTCATTCTCTTGGGACGTCTCTGGATATGATGGATTTCTTGAAAATAATTTCTAAAGGAACAACAATCTCATTCTTAATTTCCTTTAGGATTCTTGGATGCCAACCGTCAGGCCCTGGTGTTTTATTAACTTTGAGTTTATCTATACACCATTTAAATTTTTCTTTTGTTATATTTACCGTAGTGAGTAAGTTTACCCTAGACTTTTCACAGGTTTGGAGTTCACTTTGAGGTGTTTCGTCTACGAATACCGAGCTGGAAATCGAAATAGAAGGATATCTGCCTAGTGTAGGCCTTATGGTCTTTTGCAGTCTCCTTTATTTCTTATGTTCTTATGTTCTTATGTTATGTTCTAAAATAATTGTTTAAGATGTTACACATTCCTTCATTTGAATATTCAAGTTGACCGTCAGCAGATAATAGTGGACCAATGTGATTCCTAACAACCTTTTTATCTCTAATGTAACTATAGAATTCTGTGGGATTCTCTTTGGATTTATCAGCGATTTTCATTTCGTATTGTCGTTTTCTTTTTCTTATTGTCTTTTTTAAATCTCTCTGTATTGATACATAACTTTCATAGTCATTAGATGCACCCGAGCACTTATATTTCTTATAAGCCTGTCTCTTTTTAGCAATACTTTTTTCAGTTTCTTTGTCGAGCCACTTTGGGTGAGACTGATTTGGGGGACGTCTGTCCTTAAAAGGAATGTAAGTTTGAATCATCTTAGTGAGCGTATTTTGAAATATTTCCCACATCTGATCTACAGGTCTTTCGTTTAATTTTGCCTCCCAATCTGTAAGCTGAAGCTCCTGACGTAGTCCTATGAACTGAGCTTTACTGAAATCAGGTATTTTAGAAACACAAGTATCTATTCTAAAATTTTAGGTAGTCGTTTGATAGATTTACTCGGTGACAATTAATTAGTTCAACATGTAAAAGAGCTCCTAAGACATGGAAATTTACTCGATCTATTGATCACCAGCAGCAAAAGCATGATAACCTATGTAGAAATTGGTGAAATCATTGCAAGTAGTGATCACAACTTAGATTCAAACTGCTAAAAAAAATAGAATAGATACTTGTGTATCTAAAATACCCGATTTCAGTAAAGCTCAGTTCATAGGACTACGTCAGGAGCTTCAGCTTACAGATTGGGAGGCAAAATTAAGCGAAAGACCTGTAGATCAGGTGTGGAAAAATATTTCAAAATACGCTTACTAAGATGATTCATACTTACATCCCGTTAAAGGACAAAAGCCCCCCAAATCAGGCTAGCCCAAAAAAGCTTGACAAAGAAACTGAAAAAAGTATTGCTAAAAAGAAACAGGTTTATAAGAAATACAAGTGCTCGGATGCACCTAATGACTATCAAATTTATGTAATAATAGAGATTTAAAAAATACAAAAAAAACAACAACAACGAAAAGGACAGTACGAAATAAATACCGCTGATTAATTCAAAGAGAATCCCAAAGAAATCAATAGTTACACTAAAGATAAAAAGGTTATTAAGAATCATATTGGCACACTATTATCTGCTGACGGTTAACTTGAATATTCAAATGAAGGAATGTGTGATATCTTAAACAATTGTTTTAGATCAGTATTCGTAAACGAAACACCTCAAAGTGAACTCCAAACTTAAACCTGTGAAATGTCTAGGGTGAACTTACTACAGTAAATATAATAAAAGAAAAAATCAAAAGGTGTATAGAAAAAAAAATCAAAGTTAAACACCAGGGGCTGGCATTGGCATCCAAGGATCTTAAAAGAAGTTTAAAATGAGATTGTTGTTCCTTTAGAAATTATTTTCAAGAAATCCATCATATCCGGAGATGTCCCAAGAGAATGAAAGCTAGCTAACGTTACTCCCATATTCAAAAAAGGTGACAAAAAGAAATCAAATAAATACAGGCCTATAAGCTTGACTTCAATCACAGGAAAAATCATGGAAACTATCATCAGATGCTATCGAGCTTCATTTAGAAAGTAACTGTTTGATCAATGATAACCAGCATGGATTCAAACGGAAACGTTCTTGCGTGACTAGTTTACTTGAATTCTAGAACATAAGCATCTCGAATGATGACAAAAGAAACAATATAGATTTAACATATCTAGACTTTGCAAAAGCTTTTGATACCGTCCCCCATGAAAAAGGCTACTTACTAAATTAGCTTCACACTGAATAAGTGGTAGCCTATTAAGTTGGACTAGTAATTGGTTGAAAAATCGAAATCAGAGAGTTGTTCTAAATGGCAAAATTTCTAGGTGGAAAAATATTACGAGTGGAGTTCCTCAGGGTTCCGTTCTTGGGCCACTTCCATTTATAGTATATATAAATTATATAAACCAAGGACTGAAATCTATTGTCTCCAAATTTGCTGATGATACAAAATGTGCGGAATGGCAAATGATCACTTAAACCAATTAGATATTCAAGAAGATTTAGATAAATTACTGCAATGGTCTAAAAAGTGGCTAATGAAATTTAACATAAGTAAATGCAAGGCTATGCACATAGGTAAAAATAACAGAAAGCACGATTACAAGTTATTTAGAAATTCGTTAACAAAAGTGGATAGTGAAAAGAATCTCTGCGTAGTTATCAGTAACGACCTCAAATCACCTAAGCAGTGTATTTCAGCCTCTGAGAAAGCAAATAAAATTCTAGGACTGATTTCGCGACCTTTTAACTTCAAAAGTCCATCACTCATTAACAAGTTATATAAATCATTAGTTCGTCCTCATTTGGAATATGCTGTTTCCGTATGGTCACCAAATCTTATTAAAGACATTGACAGATTGAAAAAAGTGCAACGGCGAGCCACAAAACTGACTCCAAATATCAAAAATAAATCATACGAAAATCGACTAAAACATACGAATCTGTTTTCCCTAAAAAAGCGTAGATTCAAAGATGACTTGATACAGGTCTTTAAGATTCTAAATGAAATTGACAACATCAAAAGTGACAAAATTTTCACATTGAATGAGAATCCGACAAGAAACAATGGTCTCAAACTCTCAAGAAATAAATCTAATTTGGATGTGGGTAGAAACAACTTCGCCAACCGTGTAGTTAATGAATGGAATAAACTTCCTGCAGAGGCAGTGTGATGTAGTTCAGTTCGAAGTCTTAAGATTTATTTAGATAATCACCTAAGCAAGATGCTGTAATGACTGCCATTTATTTTATATTATTTATTTGTTTGATTGTTATTATTTGTCTGTTTATTATTTCCTTGACTATCATTTATTATTATTTATCTGTCGATTTATTATTATTTACTATATACCTGTTTGTTTATTATTTAACTTTACCTATCTATTTGTTTACTTATTTTATCTATTATTATTTATATTATTATAATTCTTATTTATCTACCTATTTATTTATATATTTACCTACTTATTAATTTATTTATTTGTTTATCTATCGTTACTATATATATATATTTTTGCATCTGACCTAGTTATAGACCAAAAGGTCCCCTGTCGGCATGCTCCTCCTTTGGTATCCTTTGATGCCATTTTGAGCAGGGTGAATGATTATGTTATCTTGCTTCATCAATGTTAAGCCTATGAGAATATCAGCAGGAAAGTAAACATCAGCTACGTAGGTGGTAACTGGAATGAAAAGGCACTCATCTTTGAAGCTAATGTCTAGGGAGAATTTACTAATGTTAGGGAATGGTACGCCGTCTACATTGCACAGGTTGACGTCGGGGAGTTCCAAAATAGTGACACGTTTTGTTTCAGTGCGGAATTTGTGGAAACTGTGTACTGACATGATGTTAACTGGGGAGCCTGTGTCGAAAATAATTGTCACTTTGGTGTTCCATTGAAAGTTAAGGAATTGGAAGATACGTCTTGGATATCCAGTGTATGTTTTGGTAGAGTTGATCATTGAATATCTGGGCATGGAGTAACTCTCATTGGTGTGCAATGAGTCTTTGTATTCTGTAGTCACAAAGGATATGTATTACATGCATATCTTGCAGGGTATATGTTACGTGAATATCTAGGAGGAAAGCGATCAGGGGATCCCTGTCTGTGTTGCCTTCGTGTTAGCAGCACACGGCAACGATCACCCGTGTGATAGCATGTTCC
>NC_134799.1:57944698-57949698 GCF_046742065.1 Oratosquilla oratoria
ACTACAGGATACAGAAGTAATGAAGAACCATCAAAACTGGATTTAATATATACAACAGAACCTGAAATTGTGGATAAAGTTGAATACAAGACACATTTTGGAATGAATGACCATATACTAATAGAGGTTGAATTAAAAGAAGAGATATCTATGGAGAGAAATGAGAAATACAGAAAAGTAAGATTGATGTACAACAAAACGGCCTTTGAGAAACTTGAGATTTTTTTTTTTTTCAAAATGCAAATTGGGAAAAATTATACATTGAAGAGACAAAAGTGGAAGAAAAATTGATTATATTGATGAAGGAGTGAATAAATACGTACCAAGGCAGAAAAAGAAAAGGTGTACATTAAATGCTGGTTCAACAGAAGATGCAGTGAGGCGAAAGATAGAAGAGATAAAAGTTGGAAAAGATGGAGAAAATATATATCAATATAAAAATGGAAAATAGTAAATATATACCAACAATAGAAATAGATATGCAAAAGTGTACAGAGGAAAAAAAAAAGCGAAAAAGACATCATAGAAACATGTAAATATCAACTCAAACTATTCTATAGATATATGAATGGTAAACTTAAAAATAAACAGGAAATAGTGAAACTTAGCCACGGATATACAGAATACACAGAAGATCTAGAAATGGCTGAAGTCATGAACAATCACTTCAAGTTGGTTTTCACAAGAGAAAAAGTACAGCATTGGGACGAAGGAGGTGAAGTGCAATCTCCCCCTATGAGGAAAATAATAATAACACAAAAAGAAATAATGGATCAATTAACGAACCTTGACGATAGGAAATCACACGGCCTGGACGGAATTGCAAATTGGATGCTAATAGAATATAGAAAGGAACTAATGGACAAAATGTACAACATAATAAGTTGTTCACTCAAAGAAGGAAAAATATCAAAAGACTGGAAAAATGCCAACATTGAACCAATAAACACAGGAGGAAACAAAGCAAAACCAACTAATTACAGACCGGTCTCCCTTACAAGTACTGTAGTCAAAATTTGTGAAATTATGATCAAGAAAAGATGGATAAAACACTTGGAAGAAAATAATATAATAAACTCGAAACAATTTGGATTCAGACTGGGAAGATCATATGCTACAAATCTAATCTGTTTTTACTCAAGACTAATAGATATAATACAAGAAAGTGATGGATGGGATGATTGTGCTTTCCTAGACTTACAAAAGCCCTTCGACAAAGTACCACACAAACATGTGAAAGAAATTGGAAAACATAGGAGGGATACAAGGTAACCTACTAAATTAGATGGAGGATTTCCTGCATGGTAGAAAAATGAGAGTAGTGCTCAGAGAAAAATGTTCAGGTTGGGAGGAGGTGATTAGTGGAGTTCCACAAGGATCACTATTAACTCCAATAATGTTCGGTTTTTATGTGAATGAAGTGGATGAAGATGTGGAATGTTACATGAGTTTTCTTGCAGACGATGCTAAATTGTTGAGGAAAGTGAAAACAGAAACGGATTGTGAATCACTAGAGAGAGATCTAAACAAGGTTTGGAAATGGAGTCAGAAGTAGGAAGTAGACTTCAACATTAAGAACAAAGGAAGTGAAGAAAGTGGGATCTGAAAAAGACCTCGGAGCAATTATCTCAAATGACTTGTCCTCTGATAAACAAATAAACAAGATTGTCGGAGAATCTTACAGCTTGCTAAGATCAATAAAGATAGTTGTTACTTATTTAGACGAAGAATTTGTTAAAAAAGATATTAGTCACACTAATAAGGCCTAGACTGGACTATGCTGCGACACTATGGTCACCCAGTACCAAAAAGAATATAAAGAAAATTGAAAGAGTCCAGAGAGCAACCACGAAAATGGTCCCAGCACTTTCAAACCTGTCATATGAGGAGAGACTGGCTAAACTGAAATTTCCGACTCTGGAACAAAGAAGAAAAAGAGGCAACCTACTGACCATCTTTAGAATCATGAAAGGCACATAAGTTCTTGATATAGAGGATTTACTAAATAGGGAGAAGAGAAACACAAGAGGACATGAAAAAAGGATTGTTGTAGAAGAGACCTAAAAAAATATTTCCATACAGAATGGTAGACATCTGGAACAAACTGGACAAAATAAAAGTATGCGTAAAAATCATACACAAATTTAAGAGCAAACTTGACACTGCGAGATACAAAGACGGGACACCACGAGCATAGCTCTCCTTCCTGTAAGATACAACTAGGTAAATGCAACTAGGTAAATACACACACACACACACACACACACACACACACACACACACACACACACACACACACACACACACACACACACACACACACACACACACACACACACACACACACACACACACACACACACACACACACACACACACACACACACACACACACACACACACACACACACACACACACACACACACACACACACACACACACACACACACACACACACACACACACAAACAAACAAACACACACACAACGATGCCCTGGGAGGCACACCGCACAGGTGGAAATATGTTGATGACTGCACGATGGGAATTCCTGCGTCCAACACTGACCTGAACTACAACCCACTGAAGGACACGCTGGACAAGCTACATACATGGACAGTGCACAACACAGTCTCCATCAACCACAAGAAAACTGTGGTAATGCACTTCCATACCTCCAATGACGCTCTTCCCCTTCCTCTGCTGACAATTGACAGCCAACGCCTGCAAGTGGTCCAGTCAACTAAGCAGCAGGGGATTACCATCGACAGTAAGTTGACTTGGAAGGAGAACACCACCAACTGAGCTCAATTTAATAAATTCAGTCAAAAAAACATCTAATTTTAGTCAATCTGTTCTAGCAACAACTGAGATACGTGTTTATCAGCTGTGTTTACTAGTATAGACCGAGAATGTTTACAGTGAATTAGAAAATTGGGCCACGTTGAAGGAGAGAGGATGCCTCAATGGCCGCGTCGAAAGGTATCAAGCTTGGAGGAAAGAAAAAACACGTGCTACTTTTAATACACATCTAATACACATTTTTACAATGAAATCTGAGCAAGCTAACTCTCACTGACAGCAATGCAGAGGAATACTGCGTCTGAGGTCTGAGGTCGTACACAAACTACTTCGATTTTTTGTTACCCTTTCCTCCGTCTTCCTAGTAAGCTCCTCAGCATTTTTTCAGTTCATTTTACTAGACCGAGTATTTCACATAAACTCCAGACACTTCTTCAGGAATCCCATATCCCGTATGACTTTTTTTCTAGCCCACCAACCTCCAAATCCACAACTATACCTTCCATTATTCATTTGGACAAGTAAGACTTTGATGGTAAAGGAAATTGAAGAGGATACATTTCTTTCCGGGTTCCCTTTGTGGTCGAAGTTCGAGACACTATTTGTCCGTCCACTCTCCAAGTCTATACGTTTTAGTTCACACGATGACTGACGTTTCCATTCAGCTGGGGGTGGGAGGGTGGGTAGAAATCACAATGAATAGGGATCCAAATACCGAGACACCATCTTTACCTAAGTCATCATTAGCAGGTCAAAATCATTTGAGATCGCATAAATAAATGAAAATACACGAGTCCCTTTCATGCCGGGTGACACTTTTCTTTCTATTCTGGCTGTCGTCATGTCGTTTGATTTATCTTTCTGGAACACCCTCGTTAGCGAAGGAATGAAATATTAATTTATGTTGAAGAGATTCATATCCCTCGACCCCCCCCCTCCTCAAACTCATTTAACTTTTTTATTGTCTGTCATATAACCATTGTAAGTTGAACAAACAAGTTCTTCAGCGTTTAGCTGCCTCGTAGTGATACTAAAATCAGGGTTTAACTTCATACAGGCCTGGAAGAGAGACCGCCATTGACTGTTTTCTTAAGAGAAGTAAATAAATCTCTGTTTGTCTATTCGAGACGAAGTTCGTCAATTTTCTAAGTCTTCGTCACCAAACACCAATAGGGCACAACAGAAAATACGTCGAGAAATTTGTTTTCTTGACTTTACTTATATTTATGAAATACCTGGCCTTCCCCACCTCCAACCAAAAAAATACCTGAAATATTTGTTTTCTTTTCCCTCTGCATTCTTCACACACATTTCCTCAAGACTCAGATGCTAAAACACACTTTTTTGTGTGTGTCTTCCCAATCAAATATGAATACCTGGGTGACTTGATACAGGTCTTCAAGGTTTTTTAAAGTAAATTGACATAAAAAACAACGAAAATTTCCAATAGAAATAACGGTCTCACGCTGTCAAGACGTAGATTTTGGAACTAAGTAGAAACAACTTCGTCAACCGTATGGTCAATGAATGGAATAAGCTTCCTGCAGAAGCAGTGCCATTTAGTACGGTTCAAAGTTTTAAGATTCATTTAGATAAACGCCTAAGCAATATGTTGTAATGCACGCCAATTGTTAGGTTTGCTTGTATATTCATTTAACTATCTCCTCTTAGCATCCGATTTGGTTATGGACAAAGATGTCCCCTTTCGACATGATCTCCCTTTCTAATCCATTACAATCTTTGCTGTTAATGACTATACTCATACATAATAAGACATTATGCATAATAAGCGCAGTTCACGCAAATGTAATATATCTTTATTGATCAGTATGTACAGTATTTCATACCTCGAGACGTCGTTAAAAGTCGTTCGAGTACCAAAAAAGGTGTTTTCCAAAGTCTGATCCGTCGTAACGGAAGATGGCTTCTGGAACGTTTAGTCGTCATCTCCACTACTTAGGAATCGTTTCTGTGGAGTGACTATTCCCCGAAAACAAAACTCAATCTAGTTCTGGAGTATTACATTGACAGTGATATGCATCACATAGTTTGGTCATTAAAGAAAATCTTGTTACATATAAAGTCTTTGATGCTGTATTCTGTATTCCCTGACCAATGCAACCTTTCCCCGACTCAATCACTTTCCATCTTTGTTGTTGATATGGACTGTATTTTCCGGCCCTTCTATTCTCTTTCTC
>NC_134799.1:57957198-57962198 GCF_046742065.1 Oratosquilla oratoria
TTCATGCAGCTTCTACATCCCTCTTGTACAATCTCCCCATACACCATCCCATATAATGGCCTCATACATATCTCACAAGCGTTCGCCATTTGTAAGCCACCCTCCCCCCCTGCCTTAGTAATTTCTTTGCATTTCCCCCCTACGCACTTAGAGGAATAGTTCATATTCTCTGCATATGCATTTGCGCGCTCTCAATGTACCCTTCTACGGGGAGGTTGCCTGTGTGTGCATTTTCCAAATGTCTTCTGTCAACCCTTTTACCTTTTTCAGTCATCCCTTTCCCCCTTTCCCCTCATGCATCTATCTTCCCTAAAATTCTCATCCCGATATTCTTCACATTTCCCTGCATCCGTTTTCCCCCTCCTCCCCGTCCACCCTTTCCCCTCTTCTGTTCCCCTCCAACCCGACTCTCTCCCTTCCCTATCCTAAGTCTGGAGTGTCCCAAGGGGCGGCAGGGCGCGAAATCCGCCATTTGTAAACAGTGATGGCGGATTTTCGGGCGTGGAGGGAGACCAGCGCCTCACTTTTTTACGCCTCCGGGCCGCTCTTGCGTGTGGGGTTTGTACCTGTGCGTGTTAGCGGCATCTGTGACTGTGTCTCACAGTTCACTTCAAGTCGAAGGTTTTCCTCAAACGAGAGGAGGCCTAAACATAAAGTGCGCCTTCTGTCGATTTTAACCCATTCAACTCCGATGACAAGATGTCTTGTCATTTGGTCAAATAAAACAAAAAATCATAATAAAACAACAAAATGTTTGATGATCAAACAGCACCAGAAAAATATGACGTCATCAGTCCTCCTCCTCGAGGAGGAGGACTGATGACGTCATATTTTTCTGGTGCTGTTTGATCATCAAACATTTTGTTGTTTTATTATGATTTTTGTTTTATTTGACCAAATGACAAGACATCTTGTCATCGGAGTTGAATGGGTTAGGAAGGTTTTCCTCAAACGAGAGGAGGCCTAAACATAAAGTGCGCCTTCTGTCCTCGCTAGGACCACGGAATAATCTGGGCTCTATTATATCGTCTGTCACCGAAGGTCGACATTTCCTTGGTGACATGTGATACCCTTTTTTGTATCAGTATGCGCTAACAAAATACACAGGACTTCTTTTCCTCTCCTCACGTAGAGAGAAAGCAACGGAGATGCACAAATAATCTGACATCAGAAAAAAAGCGAGGTTTCCAGTTTAATCATCTGACGTTAGACAGAACAAAATGTCTAATGTGTAGCAAGCTCGCTACAGTCACGAAACATAACTTAGAATCTAAGTTGTATTTATCCTCATAATATCAAGCTCCTCCTAAGCTGAATAAAATCGTCTGATGTTGGACATGCCAAACTTCTAGAATGAAGTTACTGATATTAATTATTATTAGATTTGTTTTCTTATGTCGCTAGTAAGTTTTATTCAGCTGAGAGGAACGTCCCCCACCACTCAGTAAAAGAATTTTGTCCATTAATTTGTCAATAATCGATCCAACGTTTAATTTAATCTCGTTTGTCTTCTACATATTTCTTTCTAAGAACAAGTGTAGCTTGAGCTTCTTGTATAACCACGAGCATAAATTCGTCGACAGTTCCTGCCAGCGCTGAGAATAATTCCAGTTCGCATTCACAGATGGCGAGCTGCGATGCTCATCCGTGTTGGAACGGAGGTGAACGATAGAGGGAGGCGTTTAGTATCATTGCAACATTATAAAAGTATACAATTATCACGTGTTGGAACGGAAGCGAAGGATAGAGGGAGGCGTTTAGTATCATTGCAACATTATAAAACTATTCAATAATCACGTACACCAATACACGACTGAAAGGCCTGAATATGTGTAAATGATGTACTATCGCCAGAACATACAATTGGTCTTGCCTTGATAGGCCGAGCTCGTACAGGTTAATGTCCTTCTTGCCCTGAAAGGTGGCTGATGGTCTAAATGGAGTGATTGACTCTCCCTGTGGTTTGGACTTACTATCGAGGCCAATAATTTGTAACGTAGATTTACAATCCAATTTATTATATGTGTGAAGATGTATGTTAAATGTTACCCATACAGTAACTATAATGTGAAATTAAGCTACATTGTTACATGTATATTCTATCCGAGAGTTGACACCTTGACGTGGTGGATAGGTTTGAGAATCTTAATGATTACAAAAGCTATGTCGATAGAGGAAATATCTGCAGGGTCACCCATGTCGAACAGGTTTTGTAAGAAAGATCAGACAAAGAGGAGCTCAAACACAGTCGCAGGACCCACTGCTAACTGGCACGTCCCTGATGGCAAACAGGGAAATTCCTCATAGATATGTAGGGTACCGTCATAGTGACGGCGTGGACCATTGGGCACCCAAAAGATATATGGGGCTTCACCGAATATAATGAATAAGGTGACACCAGAGAAATATCTCACCAGAAACCAGTTGGCACGGAGGTGAGATTGCTGCCAACCCCCCCCTTCATAGCAAATATAAATATCACAACCAAAACAAAATCGGGCGTTCCTGTTGGATCATCGTCCTCTAAAGGTCCAACCGCATTACCTCGCGTGCTTACGGGCAATGTGCCACCAAATGTGAGTAAGCACTGTCCAAGCAGATCAAAGTCTTGGACATTAAACAACATGAAGAAAATGAAGATCTATACTTACAACGTGCGAAGTCTCTCAGAAGATCACAGGCTGGAGAGTTTAATGGAAGAACAGACAACATCACGTGGGATATCGTAGGACTGAGCGAAGTCCGAAGAGCGGAAGAAAAGCTGATACAACTACAAGATGGTCACCACCTGTTCTACTATAGAGGTAAGGACAAAGAAAGATCTAGTAGAGTAGGATTCTTGATAAACCGAGAGATTGCTGGTAACGTAGTCAAATTCAGTAGTTTGTCAGACAGGGTAGCTTGGATTGTGATTAGGTTGTGTTAAAGGTACACTCAAAAAATAGTTCAGGTTTATGCACCAACTTCACAGAGTTCAGACGATGAAATTGAGTCCTTCTATGGTGATTTAAGTCAGGTAATGGATCAAGAAAAAAGTAAGTACACGTTGGTAATAGGCGACTTTAATGCTAAAGTGGGGAAGAAGATGGGAGATGAGACGTGCATTGGTAAATTTGGAGTAGGTGAAAGGAATGACAGAGGCGAGATGATAGTAAATTTTGCAGATAACTACAACATGAGGATATTGAACACTTTCTTCCAAAAGCGTGCAAGTCATAAATGGAGAAGTCCAAATGGAACAACAAAGAACGGAATAGATTTCATATTAGGAGATGAGAGCAAAAGCGCTAGCAATGTTACGGTGATAAATAAAGTCAACATATGTAGTGACCATTAAATGGTAGGTTGCACGGCTAAATTTAATTTCAGAGGCGAGAGAAATAAACTAGTTTAAAAAAAAGAAAAGCCTCGCAAAGGTTAAGGATTATAAAAAGAAATTTCAGTTAGAAATAAAAAATAGATTCGAAGCTCTATGAACTTACGAAGACGGCGTGGAAGATATATATTTGAATTTAGTGAATATCATTAGGGAATCGGTAGAGAAAGTAGGAAGTACAAAAAACATTAAAGAAAACAAGTGGTCGATAATTCGACTACATAAAGATACAGAAAATATCAAGATCGAAAAAGGAATACAAGGCGTTACAATTTCACCCAAATTGTTTACAGCTTGTTTGGAAGATATTTTCAGAAGATTGAGTTGGGAAAAGAAAGGTTTGAATAATAAAGGCGAATATTTGAACCACCTAAGGTTTGCGGATGACATTATTCATATCTCAGGAAGAGCAGAAGACTTGCAAGATATGCTGAGCGCCCTTAACAAAGAAAGTCTCAAAGTAGGTTTAAAAAGGAATAAGAGTAAAACCAAAGTAATGTACAACACGAAATTCAAAATAAAGAGATTGTAATTGATGGTGAGAATCTTGAGGAAGTTGAAGAGTATGATTATTTAGGCCAGGTGGTGAAGGTGACGAAAGATCATGATAATGAAATAAAAAGACGCATTACAATTGATTGGAAAGTGTTTGGTAAGTATAATGAAATCATGAGAGGCTCTCTACCTTTATGTTTGAAACGTAAAGTTTACAATCAATGCATTCTGCCAGCAATAATCTACGAGTGTAAGACTTGGAAGCTGACGAGGGCGACGAAAACAAAGCTGACAAGTTAAGCACCATATAAGGACAGAGCCTTTATTTGTACGACGTTTCGCTTATTACAGCTTTTTCAAGTGAAACAAAGCTAAGGACAGCACAGAAGAGAATGGAGAGATCAATTATGGGAATAACACTGAGAAACCGAAAGAGAGCAAGTTGGGTGAGAGAGCAGAATAGAGTGAAAGATATTGTGGAGGCAGTAAAAGAGAGGAAGTGGAATTGGGCAGGTAAGTTAGTGCGAACGACACATGAGCGATGGAGCAAGTGTGAAACTGAGTGGACGCCGCGAAATAGGAAGCGTGGAAGAGGGAGACCAGACAGAAGGTGGAGAGACGAGATCGAGAAGTTTGCATTAGTGACGTGGCAGAGGATGGCACGGTCGTGTGATTCATGGAATGCTATGAAGGAGGCCTTTGTTCAGCAGTGGACTCAGGATGACTGATTTGACTGATTGATTGACTGATTGATTGATAAAAGTTTGTAAGTGAGCTAAGGGATAAAGTAATACAAAGGTAAATATAGTATTCAGAAAGTTTGGACCAATTACAGACACCCCCACACACACGCACACGCACATAGACGCACACACACACATGCGCGCGCGCGCGCCCACACACACACACACACACACACACACACACACACACACACACACACACACACACACACACACACACACACACACACACACACACACACACACACACACACACACACACACACACACACACACACACACACACACACACACACACACACACACACACACACACACACACACACACACACACAGCACAGCGATCAATAAAGGTCCGAAATGCTCCTCTGTCGCTCTGCGCTGTC
>NC_134799.1:57964698-57967198 GCF_046742065.1 Oratosquilla oratoria
ATCAAATAATACAACGACAATAGAATTGATATGCAGTAAAATCTATAATAATTATATAATAAAAAAACACAAACACAATTGAACAATTCTCAAGTATAATACACAACGGCCACCACCCCTCGGTAACCCCACCAAGCAAATAATAGAATTGAATGACCGAGGCAAAACAAAATTAAAAGAATGATCTACTCCATACACACCATAGTATATAGACAAAAGTAGGAAAGAAAAAATGCATCCATGAAATCACCCTAGATAATACAGCATACATAGATATTTATACTAGATAATACATACAAATAAGTACTGGCCCCATTAAATCCAAGAGACAAAAGATAACAATTGCCCAATGTCCGGGACATTACACTTGGTAGCTAAACAAAAGTTACACATTATACCTAAGAAATGAACACAAAAAATTTAAACATTACAAGGAATATAACATAAGAATTACATAAGAAATGGACACAAAAATGGTAATCATTACAAAGTATACAATTCAGGACACCATGGATGACATCATAAGCAATGTACAAATACAAATATTAAGGCATAGGACCCCTTGAACGGAGATTATAATTGTGAGGGACTGATACAGAATGCATAGTTTGTACAGTGGGGCTTGGGGGAGGCCGGGTAAATACAGGGATAGGCACTCTTGTTACACTTAAGCCTATCAGCGTACAACATACAACACTTTACTTAGTCCTTGGGAAGGACGAAAGACCCTGAGCTTATTGGGATACAACTTTTCAGTCACCAAAAAGGGACCTGTAAACCTACAATTGAGTTGAGATGGGCAGTCAGCCATGCTTTTATAAACATGATCACCAATACTTATGTTAACAGGCGCAGCCCGACTATGCTGGAATTTTAACATTTTAGACTTGAATTCATCAAGTTTTTCTCTTACAGAATCATATATCCTATGTAATGTGTGACACTGGAGTTGAATATAATCATCAAAATTGTAGTGGGGACGAGTAGAACTGTCCAACACATCATCTGGAAGCCGTTTTTCAACTCCATAGATGACGTAACGAGGCGTCTTACCTATGAAAACATTAATTGTGCTGTTACTGCAAGCACTGACATAAGGAAACCAATCCTCCCAAGATTCATGGAGACTATTAGCAGGGTGGCTGTGAATATCCAAAAACCTTCCTTTTCGTCCACTCTACTAGACCATTTGATGCAGGATGGTAGGCAGTCACAAAGGTTTGCGTGATACCGTAACGTTCACAAGTGTCCGTTAGCACCTCATTCCTAAATCCAGTCCCATTGTCACCAAGGAGCACTGAAGGAGGAGTGTATGGACAAAAAACGTGTGAAACTAAAGTATGGGCAACTACTTGAGCAGAATTGCTACGTAAGGGAGCCAATATTACAAAGCGACTAAAGTGGTCCACATATACAAGGACTTACACAGAACCTTAAGTACTTCGAGGCATTTGTAAAAAGTCTATAGCTATAGTCTGAAAAGGACGAGAAGGAGTAGGGTCCTCTAGGACAGGAGCAGTGTGCGTAGGACCTTTGTTCTGGGCACAAGAGCTACAATGGGTTACATGAGTGGTAATGTCCAGTCGTACTCTAGGCCAATAATATTTCTTGCGAGCCATAGCTAGAGTTTTGCCACGACCTGGGTGACCAGCCTGAGGAACATCATGAGCAAGAGATAGGACAAGAGGGGCTAGAGATTCAGGGATCACTAACTGTGCTACATTCTGCTCAAACACTTCCACATTACAATTGATAATATTATCCTGTAGAGAAAATTGAGACAGAAGAACAGGTGGTGTCATCACCATATTTCAAAGCATAAATGACAGCAGATCAAACAGGTTCCTTACGATGAGCTTTGGCTAAATCCTTCAGGGTGAAGTTGTTAATCACTGTAACTGCAGCTACAGGTATATTACGTGAAAGTGCATCAGCAACATTGTTTGCACGTCCTGGAATATGCTTAAGAATCAGGTTCAACTCTTCAGTTGTAAGGAACCATCTGGCTATGCGCCCTGAAAGATTTTTGGCCTTAAAGAATGTGTGACATCAGTGTGGTCAGTGTAGACTGTAATAGGATATCCAAAAATGATATCTCGAAAATGCTTTAAAGCCCACGCCACTGCCAGTGCCTCTAAATGTGTAACAGAGTAACGAGACTCAGACTTGTTAAGAGTGCGACTAGCATATGCAATAACATGGTATTTACCTCCGTCTACTTGCTGCATAAGTACAACTCCAATACCTGTACCAGAAGCATCTGTACAAATAGTAAAGGGAAGACTATAATCAGGGAATGCCAACACAGGGGCTTCAGTAAGGGCTTGCTTCAATGAATCAAAATTCTCCTGATATACATCACGCCACTGGAAGGAAGTATCCTTTTCAAGGGGACGTGTAATGAGAGATGCGATTGAAGGAAAATTCTTAATAAATCCACAATAGTATCCTGCCAGTCCAAGGAAGGAACGTACATGTTCAACTGACTTAGGTGTTGGGA
>NC_134799.1:57972198-57987198 GCF_046742065.1 Oratosquilla oratoria
TATATATATGTATATGTATATATATATATATATATAACCTTCCCCCTCGCCCACGACCCCTCTTTGAAATGAGTCATCACGACTCCCTGACTCCCACCTTGAATGGAGTCCGGCCCAATACCCAGAAAATTCTGTAGAAAGAAGGCCGAGTAGTCAGAAAGCCCCGTAGTCAGAAGGCCCAATGTGATGGTGTAGGACGTCGTAGCATCGTATAATTGTATTGTGTATTATATTTACGTATTGCTCATTTGGGAGTTGTATATTTTCCCCCATTGTATTATTGATTAATATAGACATTTTTGGACATTAATTTCATTATTGACTGTGTTGTCGATTATTATAAAGAATGTAACTTTATGTACCAGTATGATGGGAGAACCAAACGTTCGTCTCGATGCACAACAGTTTTTCCCGCCAACCCCGGGCTTGTCTTTAGTTTTGCTTGTAGCCTGCAAGGTGTTAACACACCTCCTTTGTCCATCGTGTGAATTTATCAAATTGCGAATTAATACATATTATTATTATTAAAGTATGTGCTTTTAATTGCCACCCTACAACATTTTGGTGGCAGGCTGTAAAATTAGATTTACTTTCAATATTTTTTCAAAACTTATGTACGATTGTCAAGTGATGCGAACTTTGGCTGGCCAGCATTACGTGTGTATTTGCGTTTCTGTCTCTCTCACCCAGGTCGTGGTAAAACTCTGCCTATGGCTCGCAAGAAATATTATTGGCATAGAGTGCGACTGGACATTACCACTCATGTAATCCATTGTAGCTCTTGTGCCCGGAACAAAGGTTCTACGCACACTGTACCTCTCCTAGAGTAACCTACTCCTTTTCGTCCTTTTCGTAGTACTCAAGGTTTTGTGTATATACTTGTGTGTGTGGACCATTTTAATCGTTTTGTAAAATTGGCTCCCTTACGTAGCAAATCTGCTCTAGTAGTTGCCCATGCTTTAGTTTCACATGTTTTTCGTCCATACACTACTCCTTCAGTACTCCTTAGTGACAATGGGACTGGGTTTAGGAATGAGGTGTTAGCAAACATTTGTGAACGTTACGGCATCACGCAAACCTTTGTGACTGCTTACCATCCTGCATCAAATGGTCTAGTAGAGCGGACGAATAGGAAGATTTTGGACATTCTCAGGCACGTTGTTAGTAGCCTCCATGAATCTTGGGAGGATTGGCTTTGATAGCACAATTAATTATTCCATAGGTAAGACGCCTCATTACGTCATCTATAGATTTGGAAAAAGGCTCCCATATGATGTGTTAGACAATCCTATTCATCCCCAACTACATTTTTTATGGTTATACTCAACTTCAATGTCACACATTACATAGGATATATGATTCTGTATGAGAAAAACTTGATGACTCCAAGTCCAAAATGTTGAAACACCAGCATAGCAAGGCTACGTCTATTAACATAAGTATTGGTGATCATGTTTATAAAAACATGCCTGACCGCCAATCTAATTGTAGAACTACTGGTCCCTTTTTGGTGACTGAAAAGTTGTATCCCAATAAGTTCAAGGTCTTTGATCCTTCCAAAGGACTAATTGAAGTATTTTATGTGGACAGGCTTAAGGTAATAAGAGTGCATATATCTGCATTCGCCTGGTCTCCTTCAAACCGCACTGTACATACACCCACATAATCTCCGTTCAAGGGGTCCAATGCCTTAATATCTGTGTGTGAGTGCATTATTGATGTTGTTATCCATGATTGTTTTGATCTGTAATTTTAAGCTATTAAGTGTATTGTCTTGATCTGTATGTGTAAATTTTGTTTAGCTATTTAATGTCATACCCCGGACGTCCGGCAGTTATCTTTTATCTTTACTGGCGCCAATACTTGTATATATATTCTTGTTATGTTTTATGTATGTATATATGTATATTCCATATGTGTCAAGTATTTATATATGTTCATGCATTTTTCCACATTTTGTATGAATAATATATTATATATGTAGTGTGTCTGTACATTTTGAGTTTTGTATTGCCATGGTCATTCATTCTTCTCGTTTGCTCTGTGGGGTCACCGAGTGGTGGTGGCCGAGCGATGTGATGGTGTGGTGCGTTGTAGCATCGTACAACTGCGTTGTGTATTATACTTACATATTGATCAATTGGAAGTTGTATATTTTCCCCCATTGTATTATTAATTAGTATAGGTATTATTGTACATTAATTTCATTATTGATTGCATTGTCGATTATTGTAAAGAATGTAACTTTATGTACCAGTATGATGGGAGAAACAAGCGTTTGTCCCGACGTACGACATTTTTTTTCCGCCAACCTAGGGCTTGGCTTCAGTCCTACTTATAGCCTGCAAGGTGTGAACACGCCTCTTTTGTTCTTCGTGTTAATTTATCAAACTGTGAATTAATACATATTATTATTAAAGTATGTGCTTTTAATTACCACCCTACAACACCAGTAATCAGAGGGCTCACTAGTCAGAAGGTCCACTGGTCTGCACAAGCACAATCTTCCCACCCCTATTCAAGAGGAACTCTCCGGCCACAAGGATATCCACACTCTGCTTCTAATGGCTGCATTATCATGGACGGATGAAAATGACGACGTGCCCATCACTGAAAGCGAACTGCGTTGTGCTCTTGTCACAAGCAAAATAACAGCTCCCGGTGATGATGGCATCATCTACCATGTCCTCTACCTGCTTCTTAAAGTCCCTGACAATCACTTGCTGCAACTCTACAAACATTGCTTTAGGAAGGGATATATACCTCGTGCATATAACATCATTATGCCACCAAACCTACCAAAGACAAATTCAAGCTTATTTTATTCACTTCCTGTTTCTGTAAAATCCTCGAACGTATATTCCTCACTCGCCTTATGTTTCGGCTACAAGATAAACAATCATCGCAACTGTATGGTTTCTTACCATGTAGGACCACATACTAACCTTATGGACCTATATGCCCGCCGCACCCCTACCAGTGTGGTAGCATTTCTTGATCTCAAGAATGCTTTCGACGTAGTCAACAGGGAGATTATTCTCGGCCAGCGGAATTTGGTGTCCAAGGCAATCTCCTGAGGTGGATCAGTGGCTCTCTCTCAAACAGGACTTCATGTGTACTATTCCAGGTAACGTGCAGAACTTCCAGGAAATTCGAACTTGATACTCCACAGGGTGGAGTTTTAAGTCCCTTCCTCTTTAACATCCTGAAACACCGCCTGCTATCCCTTCTCCTCAACGTTCCCGGCACAGCTGTCACCTGCTACGCTGACGATATCTGTGTGTACTCCACCTCTGCTGCCGAACTACAGCGCCTCCTTCATTCTCTCTACGAGTCGACATCTGCCTGCGACCCCTTCTTTTCCCCAGAAAAGAGTCAAATATTCTCTCCTCGAGGTCCCGGAACACTACCAGTGTTGACTGCAGAACACAATGCCATCCCGCCCTTTGCACAGTATCTGTGTCTGGGAGCACCAGTACGCATCACTCCAACCATACCTGCTCAGCAGCGCATCCATCCCATCATCCAAGATTTCCTCCACCGGCTAGACCAGCGATTTATCCCCTTTAGATAACTCACCAACAATGCCGGTGGACTATTCATTCCCTTAGTAAGAACCATCTATGTTGCCTTCATTCGGTCAGTTATAGGCTAATTCTTCCCAGCCCTTGGTCAACTCTCCGAGACCTTCTTTGTGGTTTTAGAAAGATTCCAGAACAGAGTAATGCGGTACATTCTTGAATGCTCCATCTCCACCAGTGTAGTAAACATGCAGACCCAACTTAATCTTCCTTTTGGCACCGCACTATTCCCATGTCCTAAGAATTTCACTTGACCCCGCCGCACACCACCCTTCGTTGCGTCCCGGCGTCCGCACCCTCGTTAACACAGTGTGTTTGACCCTGTAGCGCCTTCACATGGAAGTCCCTATGGCTGAGGTTGATTACGGACCGTCTCCATGGAGGATTCCATAGCCTCATGTCATCTTCACACCCACTTCAAAAATAAACCCACTGCTCCTTCAGAAACAACAAGCCCTGGAACACATCGCCGTAGTGTCCCCCTCCCTGCCTGTTGCGTTCCATCTCTACGTAGACGGGTCCTTACAGTCAGACGGTAGCGCGGGCTGTGCCGTCTACTCACTGGATATGGAGCCACCTGAGGAAGGCTGGGTTGGTCGCAGATTACCCAACTCCTCCAGTTCTACGTACTGCGAACTACAGGCACCACTGCTGGCTGTTAACCTACTGTGTCAGCGGCGAATTAATGGTGTGGTAATGTGTAACTCCCAGTCCACCCTACAGACCATCTCGTCTCCACAACCCACACACCGCCCCTTCATCCATCACATTTTACAACAATTAATCACATTTCAAGAACACTCTCTCACCATAAGCTTTATGTGGATTCCCTCCCACGTTGGAATCGCTGCCAATGAAAAGGGAGATCTCCTCGTCAAAAATGCCTGTGAACTGCCACTGCCCGACGATGCCACACCTTCACCCCTCTGCTACAAAAACATCATACACTCTGCCGCTCTTCTCACCAATCCCCACCGCATGAATGCAGAGGGCGTACAAAGCGTATCAATATAACACTATTACCACTTTCGTCTCTCTCTCCCGAGGTATTGCAAGCACGGACTCCACGTTCGCAGACACAATATCGTGGCTGCACGGCTTCGCTTGGGTTGCAGACCGCCATGACAGGTCTCTGAGGCAGGGGTCGTACCATACTATTCCATCTGCAAGCTATGCGACCGTCCCAACGCCAACAGTCTCCACCACTACCCTTTCGAATGTCCTTAGTAAGAGACCTATTGCCCCAAAGCCAAGACTTAATACATGTATGTCACTTTCTCTTAACTGACAATAATTTACACAATGTCTTAATTCGACCTCTATGCTTTGATGGATACTAAATCTTACACCTTGATTACCAATATATTTCACATTACAGGATGTAATGGAACTGCCTAGTGTAGGCCTTGTGGTCTCTTGTAGTCTCCTTTTTCGTTATGTTCTTATGTTCTTATTATTGCCGCGCTGCTTCACTGTACATAGTAACGCAACCTGCATGTCACGCATACTACGTATAAATAGAAAGTACCTACTGTCTCTGATTTGTCGCTCTATGAGCATAATAGATTCATATAAACAATATGTATGTACGTATATGTATATGCATATAAATATACATGCACATGACTACCCCCCCCCCCATAAAAAAGGGCCTCAACTTTCGATAGGCCTCGTTTGTTATTATTTATTAATGCTAGTTTATTGCGTTTAAAAATCATATCAAAACATGAGAGTCTTTGGACTTTTCTTCTTTATTCTAGAGCATGTGTTTGAGATAACCTCCATCTAGCTCTGTGAATTTCGTGAGGTGTAGCACAAAGTTGGTCATGACGTCCTTACAAACCGACCGAAGAATGGTTCTGACCTCTTCCCTGATGGCTTCCTTCAGTTTTGTGATGGTCCTCGATCTCCCCGCAAACATTCTGTCTTTAAGATAGCCCCAGAAAAAGAAATCTGGGAGACCAAGGTCTGGGCTGTAAGGAGCCCACTCAAAATCAGCCTTGAGACTGATCACACAGCCACTAAAGTTCTCTTTCAGCCAATCTCGGGACAGGTTTGAGGTATGAGAGCTAGGAGCCAGAATTTCCCCATAAGCGACGGGTACAGTGTCTGCAGCTCACTCTTGAAGGTTTTGAGGACACCAGCGTATTGCGCTTTGGTGACTGTCACTGTCACGTCAGATTCCTCGATGAAGAATGGTCTAAAAATGCTTCTGGCTGAGATCTTAGTCCATACCGTGCAGTTAGGGAAGTGTAGGGGCTTGGATGCTAGCTCACTGGGTCTAGAGGTCCTCAAGAAGATGTTTGTCTTCCAGTTTACCTTTCCTCCAAGATGGAAGTGAGCTTCATTTGAGGTCCAAAGGAGGTTAAGGAAAGTTGGGGTCTCCTGGATCTTCTCCAGTATCTTGACTATCATAGCCTTTCTCTGCTCCTTGTCTGAGATTGTAAAGGTCTGTTTCGTCTGTACTTTGCATGGATAGGCCTTTACATCCATTACAAGCACTCTCCTGCAAGTCTCACGGGATATACCGAGAGACTGACTTTGCTTGCGAACAGAGTGTTTCGGATTCTACTGAACTGACACTCACGCTCTCGACCAGCTCAGCTGTACGCTTTCTGGGGCGCCATGAATGGCATGGACGGTTGTCACTGGCTGCGTTAAGGTTCCCCATTGTCCCATAGTTTTCGAAGTGGTCTACCAAGTCATAAATTCTTTTGTTGCACGAAAGTGTCCTACACTCTCTTGAACGAGCCTGTCGTGTACTAATGTTTGACTCAGTATATTCTTTGCTGGAGCTCCCAATGAGACCTAGTCGTGTACACAGGTGTTGCTTCTGCCATGTCTGGCAAAATAAGGGTGATTAGTGAATGCATGAAGGATATATCACAAAAAGTGTGCGCGATCCCCGTTTTTCCTGGGGGTCACACTGTATGTATGCATTCATGTGTGCATGTATTAATGATTGTATGTATGCATGCATGTAGTATGTATGTATGTATGTATGTATGTATGTATGTATGTATGTATGTATGTATGTATGTATGTATGTATGTATGTATGTATGTATGTATGTCAAGAAATCACAAAACACACGTGATAAACTATTTTTGCAGAAACCACCGGGAAATTGAAAAAAACAGATACCGAATGTTTTCGTCTGTTTAGACATTTTCAAAGGTACAAAAAAGCAATACAGAAAGAAACAATAAATACATAAGAAGACAAGGATACTCGGATAGGTCCCATGTTACATTTTATCACACACAATTTTGTCAATGATAAAATTGTCCAATTTAAATCAACCCAAATTCAAGTTCATGTTATTTCCAAAATTTCTTTTAAGAAAAGAATAGGCCAACATAAATATAGTATTAGAACGGGGCAAGTGTCCAGTGGATTATTTGTCCACCAAAGGGATTATGGTCATAATATTGACTGGGGAAATTCTAAAATAATTACTTCTTGTAATAATATTATAGAAAGAAATATTGTTGAATCTTGTTTTATAAAAATAGATTTATGAACTTTAGTTTGGGTTTATTTAAATTGGACAATTTTATTATTGACAAAATTGTGTGTGATAAAATATATGGGACCTCTCCGAGTATCCTTGTCTTCTTATGTATTTATTGTTTCTTTCTGTATTGCTTTTTTGTACCTTTGAAAATGTCTAAATAGACGAAAACGTTCGGTATCTGTTATTTTCAATTTCCCGGTGGTTTCTGCAAAAAAAATGTATGTTTGTATGTATGTATGTATGTATGTATGTATGTATGTATGTATGTAAGTATGTAAGGACCCTCACCTTGAGGAAATGCCCCTGGAAGGTCTTTCTACCGCAACACTTCTCTGGAAGACGAGAAAGAGGAGGACATTACGAGAAGTACCGTAAAGAAGAGGAGAGGCGAAGAAGGAAGAAGGAAGGAGGGAAGAAAGATCCTCGACTCCTGTGGACATCCCTTGAACGATGGGAGTGGCTACAACTCCACAACCCACCCACCCGCAAGCTCCACTTCTCTTGAACGAGTTTACACTGAACCGTGGACACTGGCTCACACTGGTTTAGACTGGTAGTCTATGACACGGTTTTTTTGTTTTTGTTTTTAATCTCGTGAGAAAGATTAAACACTCTCGGTTGAATGAAATCACATGGCACCATGCAGGACAGAATACGTAAGGCGCACCACTGTCTCAAAGGATGTCATAATCTTTGGTCTTTGTATTCGTTCAGCAATGCTGCTAGACCTTAAAAAAAAAAAAAATATATATATATATATATATATACATATATATATATGTATATATATATATATTTATATATATATATATATATATATATAATAATAATAATAATAATAATAATAATAATAATAATAATAATAATAATAATAATAATAATAATAATAATAATAATAATAATAATAATAATAATAATAATAATAATAATGATAATAATAATGATAATGATAATAATAATAATAATAATAATAATAATAATAATAATAATAATAATAATAATAATAATAATAATAATAATAATAATAATAATAATAATAATAATAATAATAATAATAATAATAATAATAATAATGATAATAATAATAATAATAATAATAATAATAATAATAATAATAATAATAATAATAATAATAATAATAATAATAATAATAATAATAATAATAATAATAATAATAATAATAATAATAATAATAATAATAATAATAATAATAATAATTGAAAAAAGACCTTGAAAAAAAGACCTTGGGAAAAAAAGAAAAAAAAAAAAAAAAACGGAGGACAAGGCCGTCGCCAGCAGCGACCGCAATAAGTCGTTAGGAGGATAAATATGGTCGTTCCAGTAGAGGAACACAACAAACAATTCCCGATTTTCTTCAGTTGTCGGTCTCACAAACGCTTGTTCTAATTTTGAAGATCGGGATTTGCTTAAAGACAAGAAACGACGACTGATAGCCAAATCGGCTTACATTTTGCTTTCTTTCTTTACGCGTCACTTTCCAACAACGACAACGAGAATTTGAAACAGACAATTCTCGCTTCGTGATGAAAATCGGAGGAAATTTGTTTGATCAATATTTTATTTCAAACTAAGAAAAAAAGTGCAGCCTTATGCTTGTGTATATGTTACAGGGAATGTGTGTAATTAAGTAGGCCTACGTCATGAAATCCCTGAAAATTTTAGTGAGTTCATGAAACCACTGCAACCTTAAGTAGTTACAAGTAATGTCTAAAAAATTAAGGAATTTCATGTAATTATTGTTTTCTGTGGTCTCTTTCTACTCAAATTTCCCAATTTCAAATTACTGAATGTATGAAATGATTGATGGCAGGCTAACAGCTGTTACGTCTCAGTACAGTTTGGGGTCCAGTGGATGCCGCGCATGCTCAGTGTCCATTCCCGTGTTGATAATCAAATATGACAACAATTTCTTGTCAGTTGTGTTTGATGTCATGTAGTGTAGACTGTTCTAACAGATTGTTATTGATTCTAATATGGCCGAGGATATAGAAGAAAATTTCGAAAAGCTTCTCTTCGGGAAATACAAACAAAGAGGAATCTACTTTCCAAGGAGGAATACTTCAAGATCATCGAAGAAGTAAAAACTGCAAAAAGTCTTCCGGGCACCAAACAACACAAGCTCATATATCCACTGGCCATGGAGGACGAGATCGCATACGAACTATCAAAGAAATACGCTAATATAACCACATTGGCTGTGGAGACATACAAATCATTCTGCCTTGAGTGCCAACGAAAGGCTAAGAAATAAATTGCAACTGGTTCGGTTTTGAAACCTCTCGTTAGCTTTGAGTACAACTCAAGAGGACCAGTCGATCTCAGTGAAATGCAGCCACTGCTCGTCAAGAAAGAATTGCAAGTGGATCATGGTTCACCAGAATCATCTCACGAGATTCTGCGTGCTTAGTGCTATTACATCTAAGAGAACAACAGAAGTTGCTTATCACCTGATGAAGATATTCTTGCTGCTAGTAGCACCAGTCATACTTCAATTTGACAATGGCAATAAGTTCACCGCTCATGTCATCGCTGAACTGAAAATATGTGTGGCCGTCCCCCAAGATCGTACACGGTAGGCCGTGCCACTCACACAGCCAGGGTCAGTGGAGAGGGCCAACGGTGATATAGACATGCTTACTGCCTAGCTTACAGATAACAACACTGGATACTGGACTGTTGGCATAAGTTTGTACAATTCCAAGAAGAATTTGAGTCTTTATGCAGGTATCAAGTGCAGCCCATACGAAGCCTTGTTTGGCTGCCCCGCTAAGACTGGCCTCACTTCCTCTACCCTTCCAGATGGCATTATTGAAAGACTGGAAATGGAAGATAGACTACTTAGGCTCGTCAACAGCCCTACCTCAGCAGGTAATGTTAACAACCACATCTCTTCAGCTGACGTCAACAACGCCCTCACGGAAGATGACATCAACACTCCCACCTCGGCAAATGATGTCACTAACCTTCCCATGGCAGATATCAAAAACCCCACCTCGGCAAGTAACAGCAACTCAGTAGATGATGTCAGCAACCCCACGTCTGCAGCTGACGTCAATAACTTAAGTGCAGCTGATAACCTTAATCAGCCCATGACCAATATAACACGACATCGGAATGATGCCTACCATGCTCAGTGTAATCAGGCAGATCAGATGACCAGGTGCAGCAAAATTACATTAAAAAGTGGAATGAAGGGTGATACTGTAGCACTTATAACACCAACTATGGATAGGGAACAGAAAGATCCCAGGAATATTCTCGGTGTCTTTGTTCAACATGATCAAATAAAAGACAACTAAAGGATTGGAGTAAAGTCGAATTTCTTAAACGGCTTCTATTCCCGGGTCGATTTTGAATACCAACTATGGATAGGGGCGGGAAGATCCCAGGAATATTCTCGGTGTCATTGTTCAACATGATCAAATAAAAGACAACTACAGGATTGGAGTAAAGTCGAATCTCTTTAAAGGCTTCTATTCCCGGGTCGATTTTGATGTATGCCCTCATCGTCTATTGTCAATAACTGACATCAACACGAACGCTGAAGCATCTTTCCGAATTGCTATTAGCTCAGAGTCAAATTATGGAGGGCAAGGTTTCCACAAATGTAATTGTGGCCCTAATCAATTAAAAAACAACAGGTATAAACGCTTCATAGCAAAACTCAAATGCATTAACAGGTGTCATGGCAGCCTTTCCTGCCCTAATAAGTAGTATATACTATTTTACCCATTGTATTTGAAATGTTCTTTGCAATTATATACTATGTTTAAAATGCCAATTATATACGCTGTTGCAATATCACATACGAGTATACTGTTTAAAATATCGCTTTGTAAATTAATACATTGTTCTTTAACACCATAACTATTTCATGAAATACCAGAGCAGATATATCAGTACTTACATGGAATCCCCTAATATTTTAGATATAACATGTAATTACTAATGGTTGCAGTGGCTTCATGAACTTACTAAAATTTTCAAAGATTTCATGAACTACCTTATTACACATATTCCCTGTAACATACATTTAGTGAAAGTTATGTTTTCAGTATTAGTGACGAGTTGGTTCGTGAGTGGTCAGTGAGTGAAGGGTGTTTAGTGGTGGTGACGTACAAGATACCGGATGAAAAGAAGTGGTCAAGTGGCGTGCATTGGGGCCTTGGCGTGGAGTAAGCTACAATGTTGAAAGAGAACATATTGGCGCGCGCGCGCGCGCACATACACACACACACACATACACACACACACATACACACACACACACACACACACACACACACACACGACTCGGTGGCGCAGTTGGTAGAACGATGAACTACTAGCATGGTGGTGTGCGTAGTGCTTGGTTCGAATCCTGCCCAGGGCCGAAATTAATTTCGGTACAGCTGCGCTTCGGGTCGTTACTCTGACTCTCGTGGGCGGGGAGTTGGGTGTGTGTGTGTGTGAAAGGTCATAGCATTACCCATAGATCGGACCTACGAGCTCTGAGCTCTCTTCCAGGAGGGAAATAGCTGTCGATCACGAGTCGAACACGTGATCCAAAAGACCAAGTGAATACACGACTCGGTGGCGCGGTTGATAGAGTACTGGATTGCCAGTACGGAGGTGCGGCAGTACCTGGTTCGAATCCTGCCCAGGGCGGAAATTATTTCGGTATCGCTGCGCTTCTGGTCGTTACTCCGACTCTCGTGGTCGGGGAGTTGGGCTGTGTGTGTGTATGTGTAAGGTTATAGTATTACCCATAGATCGGTCATACGAGCTCTGAGCTCTCTTCCGGGAGGGAAATAGCTGTCGATCACGAGTCCAACACGTGATCCAAAGACCAAGGTTAATACACACACACACACACACACACACACACATGCACACACACACTGTAGCACGCGACAAACGGTATATATGGGTACATGATCAACGTTTGCTACACATAAATAGGTGTTTCATTCTTTTATCACATGTGCAAGAGCAGACAGGACAGTGAGGCTGTTTTAGGCTTAATAATCCTTGTTAAGAGGACCACATATTCCTGAGAATAATTCCCTTAAGCTAATCTAGCTTAACCATGTTCACCTATACGCTCTTGTCTGACAAGTCTTCTTGACTTCTTGCATGATATTTATGAAATGTATGAAGAAGGAAGGACAGGTGACTTTATATATATTGATTTCCATTTTTTTTTTTCGATGAAGTCCCTCATAGGAGGTTACTAAACATACTAGAAGCCCATGGTATAGTAGGGCATATTCACCAATGGATTTCTAAATTGCTGTCTGATCGTAAGCAACGTGTTGTTCTGAATGGAAAATGCTCAGACTGGCATTGTGTACCAAGTGGAGTGCCTCAAGACTCAGTGCTAGGTCCTGTACTCTTTCTAATATACATTAACGACCTGGATGAAAATATAAAGTATCATCCAAATTGTAAACAAGATGATATCCATAGCACAACAACAATTAAAAAGTTATTTGAAAACTTTATGCGAATGGGCGGAAATTCCTAGATGTTTTTCAATATAGATAAATGTAAAGGATATCATACTGGTAACAGTAACGTCCAAGCCAAATACACTATGAATGTTGTACAACTAGCAAGTGTAGAACAAGAGAAAGACCTTGGTGTGATCTCAAATTATTACAAGACATGCAAACATTACTAGGTCATTAGAACAACAAATAGATTAGTTGGATTTATAGATAGAGCTTTTGAGTTTAGAAATGATGAAATTATTCTTAATCTTTACAATACCCTAGTCAGACTTCACTTAGAATACTATGCTTAGTGCTGGTCTCCATATTGCAAGAAAGATATAGAAAAATTAGAGTCCAGCGTAGAGTAATAAAGCTCATTCCTAGGTTACGGAACAAGCCGTTCTAAGAGTGCTTAGGTCAACTAGATTTAATTAGTCTCTCGAAACAGAGAATGAGAGGAGATCTAAATTGAGATTTTCAAAATTGTAAAAGAAAATTAAAACATAGGTGTGAAAAAATATTTTAAGATTGATACCTCCAACGCTGCTAGCATTAATGAATGCAAGATTGTAGGAAAACGATTTCAAACAAAGTTAGGAAAGTACTCTTTCCTCAATCGTGTTGTTAATATATTGAATGGTCTACCGTTCAACGTCATCGATTGTTCCACTGTAGAGGTATTCAAAAAACGTCTCAGATGACAAGTCATCTAAGGGAAATTTCCGGATGCCTGTTTTGACGGTTAACAATACTTAGGAAGAAATGCAAAGAAAGCAGATCTTATATCCATAACGGGACTGTGTGCTCGTTGACCGTTTTATGATGATATCAAAAAGAAGGTTCAGCCCAATCTCAATGTGTCTTATCCGTATATCATAGATAGTAATATACACGTATTTTGTTCATTACGACTAACCTGTTCATTAACGTATGGCATTCTTCTCATTCTACTTCTCATCTCTGCTTTGTTCTTCTCGAAAGCCTTCTGTGCCTACCTTACCGTCCGTAAAGGGAAGTTGGTTCTCTTGTGATTGCTGTCAAGCTCATTTAAAAGGATGGTGTGGAGGTCGTCATGATGCTCCAAGGGGTCGCGATCCGTAATAACTGTGTTCAAGGACGGGCTCACCTGGGTTTGTGATCCAAAGCTTTAAAAAAAAAAAAAAAAAAAAAAAAAAAAAAAATCCATGGAACCGGATGTTCAATGGGATCTAGGATCTATTGGATTTTTTTTTTAACGAAGAAAATTCCTTAGGAGCTCACTTCTTGCTGAAACCGTGTACAGTTAAATGAAATAATCCTTCAGGATTCATATACTTGGAAGAATCACTCCCATTTAACTGTCTTGGTTACAGAAGTTAACGTAATACCTATTTTTTTAGACTACACGACTTAAAAAATATATAGTGTATATCTAGATCTAGCTGCAAAGCAAAGAAAAGAAAATATAATCATATATAAAATAGACTCTTGTCTTCTCATTTCTCTGCGGGGGGGGGGGGCAAAATTTCAGACGGGGTTTCCACGCTCGAAATTTACAACATAAAGTCCATTCGTTGATCCGTACACAAAAATATAACAGTATTCTTTTTCCGCTCCATACATATTTCAATATTGCAGTGGACCCTTCATATATGCTGTATATCATCCAGATTAGTCAGGGCATAGGCCTTATTTTTTCCTCTGTTGTTACATAGGGTGATCAGTTCAATTGAACAGGCCAGGCAGTCCATAACCTCATCACACTAATAGCTCATGCGATGAGGGTTAATACTAGGGGACTAGATTATGCTCGACTGTAAGAACAGCTTAGAACCTCTCAATGTCCTATTGAATCTACCCACCATGAAGATAATTACTGACATAATTCATGGAGTTGCTACTTTACTCAGCAGAGCGTGTCCAGGAACTGTATCAGGATGTCTTTCGTAGACACAAGACAGCCTTTCTAGACACTTCGAAATGCAACCTAGTGATCTGTCTAAATTGATCTGTTTCTTAGTTTCCTCCACTATAGGAAATTTTAGACCCTCGAGTTGTAATGGCGAAGCAATTTTTTTTTTTTTATAACTGTCATTTGGCGGACATTCGCTTGGAAAGAGACAACTGGCAAGCTGTTGTGGTTCCAGATATTAAAGGTGATCGAGTTATATTAACATAAAGATTATTACTGTTGTTACTGAAAACACTGGAGAAGAAAAACAGTGACAAAATATCGGTTAAAAATATGTTATGACGAGGACAAGAAGTCTACTACACATCAGAACGTTTAGAAAAAATCAATGAAATAAAAGAATACAAATTCTTATGAAGAGCCTATCACTGTCCTTTGAATATCTAGATAATAGAACAATCTAGGTTGCTATGTATACCCTTAAGAGCAAACACAAAGTCCATTGTTTCATATGAT
>NC_134799.1:57994698-58009698 GCF_046742065.1 Oratosquilla oratoria
TTGCACACAGGAACCCACAGTCGGAGAAAGAATAAACTTCGAATAAAGAAAAATCCTATATTTCGGCTATCAACTGTAGCCCTCTTCAGGAAAGTACATAAGATAGAGAACAGAGGGGACTTATAAACTACAGTAAGAAGAGATGTGGACAGTTGACCTCACTCAGGCGCGGGGCAAACTGGGGTGGCGGAGGAGGGAGGAGGTGGGGAGAGGGGAGGATGTAGTGTCCGCATCAACTTGGCTACTGCTGCGCGTGAGATAATGTCAGGTGTCCACTGCCCTTTAGAAATATTAACACGCGCAGCAGTAGCCAAGTTGATGCGGACACTACATCCTCCCCTCTCCTCACCTCCTCCCTCCTCCGCCACCCCAGTTTGCCCCGCGCCTGAGTGAGGTCAACTGTCCACATCTCTTCTTACTGTAGTTTATAAGTCCCCTCTGTTCTCTATCTTATGTACTTTCCTGAAGAGGGCTACAGTTGATAGCCGAAATATAGGATTTTTCTTTATTCGAAGTTTATTCTTTCTCCGACTGTGGGTTCCTGTGTGCAATTTACAAATGTGCTACTACATTTCTGTTTAGAAATATATATATATGTATATACATATATATATGTACATATATATACATATATATATATACATTTAATGGAAGAGACGGCAGTAAAAGTAAGATGGCCAGAGTATTTTAGGGAGTTACTATATGTGAAGGAAGATAGGGAAGGAAAAATAGGTGCAGCGAGAAGCGCTAGGAAAATGACAGTGATGAATAAGGAAAATGGAGTAGAAATAAGGAAAGATGAGGTGAAAGCAGTTATCAAAATTATGAGAGTAGGTAAAGCACCTGGGTTGGATGGGTGTCAAGCTAAGTGTCTAAAAAAGAAGGGTACACTAATGGTGGATTGGTTGGTGAGGTTGTTTAATGTTTGTCTAAAAGAGAGTAGAACGCCGGAAGACTGAAGGAGCCCCTGTATGGTTCCGCTTTACAAGGGAAAAGGGGACAATTTGGAGTGTAGTAGTTTCAAAGGGATCTGTTTGTTGACTGTAGTTGAGAAGGTTTATGAAAGGGTTTTGATTGAGAGGATTAGGAGAGGAACATAGGAAGTAATTGGAGAGGAATGATGTAGATTTAAGGCAGGTATGGGCTGCGTGGATCAGGTTTTTGTGTATAGACAGGTATGTGAGAAAGCTTTAAGAAAGAGTAAGGGCGTTTTTGGGGCCTTTATGGATTTAGAAAAGCCTTTTGACAGGGTAGACAAGAAGGCACTGTGGGAGGTATTGCAGATATATTGACCGTTGTTTATAGTGGTTAATAGTTTTTATGAGAGTAGTAGAGCCTCCGTTAGAATCAGAAATGGAGAGAGTGAGTGGTTTAAGGTAAAGGTGGGACTTCGATTGGAGTGTGTTATGTCGCCTTGGCTGTTCAATTTATACATGGATGGAGTGGTGCGAGAGGTAAACGCAATTGCAGTGGGCTGGGGATTGGAGATGGTTAAAGAAAATGGAGAAAAGTGGGAGATAAGCCAGTCGTTGTTTGCTGACCACACTGCGCTTGTGGCAGGATCAGAGGAGGGATTAAGGATGTTTGTGAAAAAGTTTGGGAAGGTGTGCAAAAGAAGGAAGTTGAAGATAAATGTGGGTAAAATTAATGTGATGAGATGTACAAAGAGAAAATATGGCAGTAAATTGAAAGTAAGTATCAAGGGAGAGAGACAGGAGGAAGTGGATAGCTTTAGATACATGGGTGCGAATGTGGTGGGAAATGGAGGAGTGGAGGTGGAGGTAGAATGTAGATCGAGAGAAGCAAGTAAATGCCTTGGGGGATTAAAAAGTGTAATGAGAAATAGACATATGGAAATGAATGCTAAGAAGACATTGTTTGAAGCAGTTATTGTGCCGACAGCACTGTATGGGCAGAAACATGGAACATAAGAAAGGAAGACAGGGAGAGTTTAGATGTGTTTGAGATGAAATGCCTCAGAAGTATGGTAGGGGCTACTAAAGAGGATAAAGTAGGAAATGTGGAAGTGGGGAGGACAACGGAGGTGGGAAGTGAGTTGGGATATAGGGTTGATGAAAGAGTATTAGGATGATTTAGATACATGTGAAGAATGAGTAAAGAAAGATTAGTAAAAGAGGTGTGGAAGGCAGAGGTGGAAGTAGTGAATATGAGGGGGCGACCAAGGATGAGATGGATGGATGGGGTAAAAGGGGTATCAGGAAAGGGAGGAATGTCTATCGAGGAAGGAAGGGAGAAGACAGAAGACAGGGGTGAGTGGAGAAGGGTTGTGTATCAAAAATGCTGTGATACATGGAAGGTAGTGGGTGGGGGATGGGGGAGTGAGGGAGTATGCGTGAATAGTATTTAGACACAACCCAAAGGGACTTCTCTCCGTCTTCTCTTTTTCTGCACGAAGGGACGGAGGGGCGTTGCCAATTAAATGATGCGGCCTTGTTGTGGATATACTGTGTCTTACTACATTGCTTCTGACCCAGGGTAGTCGGTGAGATGTAGGGATGGCCCGTCATCCAGGAAAAGCCAAGATAAAAAGGAAGGAGAGGGTTAATGTCCCTTGTAAGGGAGAAAAAGCCGTTGATATATGTGTATATACATACAGTACATACACACACACACACACACACACACACACACACTCACACACACACACACACACACACACACACACACACACACACACATATATATATATATATATATATATATATATATATATATATATATATATACATATATATATATACATGTGTGTGTGTGTGTGTGTGTGTGTGTGTGTGTGTGTGTGTGTGTGTGTGTGTGTGTGTGTGTGTGTGTGTGTGTGTGTGTGTGTGTGTGTGTGTGTGTGTGTGTGTGTGTGTGTGTGTGTGTGTGTGTGCGTGTGTGTGTGTGTGTGTGTGTGTGTGTGTGTGTGTGTGTGTGTGTGTGTGTGTGTGTGTGTGTGTGTGTGTGTGTGTGTGTGTGTGTGTGCGTGTGTGTGTGTGTGTGTGTGTGTGTGTGTGTGTGTGTGTGTGTGTGTGTGTGTGTGTGTGTGTGTGTGTGTGTGTGTGTGTGTGTGTGTGTGTGTGTGTGTGTGTGTGTGTGTGTGTGTGTGTGTGTGTGTGTGTATGTGTGTGTGTGTGTATCAACTAGCAGATGATCTCAAACTGAGAGACTGCCGAGCTTTGGCCCAGACTTATCATATAAATGTCCCTCCTTCTCTTAACAAAATAGATCTTAGAAGTATTGTCATAAATCGCCTCATTGATTTAGGAGTCACAGAAGACACAGAAGTAGAAACAGCAGAGACAGCCACACACGACCAAACACTAAACACCCTACCAGATCCTAGTATTATCCGCTCTACCCCTGACTACACGAATAGATCAATAGTTTCCTTCGAACTAGAAAGACTTCAGTTAGAGAGAAATTTAATATGAGCAAGAAGAGCGTAAATAACAGCGTGAGCATGAACGTGAGATAAAAGAACATGAACGTAAGATGAGAGAATTTGAACGTGAGATGAAAGAACGTGAACAGAGACACGAGATAGAATTAGCTCAATATAGTAGAGAGATAAAGACTTCCGTCCAACTACACCACAATATAGCCTCTATCCACCCTCTGGCGAGTCAGAACCAGAGTACTTCTTTCGACAGTTCGAAAAACTCTCAGTACATCTCAAGTGGCCCGAGAAAGAATGAACATGGCTTATTCAAATTAAACTAGTAGGGACCGCCGCCAAGGTCTTTAACAGTCTTGAGGAGTATACCTCTTATAAGAGAGTCAAAACCAGTATCCTTAGTGCCTATCAAGTTATCCCAGAATCCTATAGGAAAAAAATTAGAAGCTTGTTAAAAACCTCAACTTCAATCTATGTCGAATTTGCTGCCGAAAAGCTAAAGCTCTTTAAGCAATGGCTCTCCTCCTGGAAAATTAACACGTATGATGAATTGGTAAACTTGATGGTCAATGAGGAGTTCAAACGAAGAATTTCATTCCAAGTAATGATGTATATCACTGACAAGGATGTACTAGACATGAATGAGGTTGCCCTGTTGGTCGATCAATTTACGATGGTGCACAGGTTGGGATCACGGCGCGAACGTCCATGTGTAAAGTCATCAGCAGGTTCCCTCGCGTCTCAGGATGATCAGCGGTTTAGGGATAAGTCCTGGTCACCATATTTCTCGAAGTCAAGCTCCAGGCTGTAGAACCTCCTCATTCACTAACCAGCAAAAGGAATCATATAAACGTCAAAGTAAATCACCCTCAAGGAAAAGTCTATCTAACTCACAAGACCCTCCAAGACCCATGTCCCATGTTGTAAAGGCTGGTTCTTAATCCCAGAAAGATCCTTTCCAAGATTTCAAATCTCAAGGTGAAATCGCCCTCTCACGAAACGGTCCTTTTCTCCTCATTATTATTCTTAGAAACACTGCTGCCGCTCAATCCATTATCATAAAATCTGCTCTACCCGAGATTGGGACCAGAATCACTGGACCCAAAGTAACCATAAGTGATCTGTCCTCGGTTCAGTCCACAGAACTGATCAATGTATTACTCAAGAGTAAATTCTTTCAAAAGGAAGTGGAGATGGCATCTGGCACAAACCCCTGCCTATTCCAGTCGTTGATCTCATCCTTGGTAACAATTTCGCCGGCTCCCTAGAAGTCCCTCCGCCCGAGATAGTAAATCCTCCCTGTGACCTAAGCCCTACTCTGGTAGAAGACCACTTGCATCCCGAAATTTTTCCTCTGTGTGCGGTCACCCGCTCACAAAATCGTCTTGTAGACCCCCCACTGCCCAGTACATTTGATCTTCCTAACCAAATCATATCCTCTGAAAATCATTCCAGAGCTCAACTCGAGGATACCACCCTCCAAGACTTCCATAGAGTAGCAGTCAGTTCCCGAGAAGAAGTTGACCACTTCCCTGGATTCTACTACCAAAAGGGAATCCTAATGAGAATAACCAAACCCCCTTCCCGTTCTAATCTCGATACTTGGGCCGAACGACACCAAATTGTCATCCCTCGTTCTATCCAACCCAGTATCATCCAGATTGCTCATGATGGTTCTGGAGGACATCTAGGTATTTGCAAGACCTACGATCGAATCAATGAGCACTTTTTCTGGCCCGGTCTAAAGAAGACCGTCACTGATTAAGATAGGACCTGCCATAGTTGCCAGATGGTGGGAAAACCTAACCAGAAAATCCCACAAGCTTCTCTAAACCCCATCCCCGTCTCTGGTGAACCATTTGAAAAGGTAATCATCGATTGTGTGGGGCCATGGCCCAAGACAAAGAAAGGAAACCAATATATCCTCACTGTAATGTGTCCGGTAATTAGGTACCCTGAAGCTTTTCCTCTGAAGAAAATTAATGCTAGAGTCATAGCAAATACCCTGTTAAACTTTTTCACTTAAGTGGATCTACCCAAAGAGATCCAATCTGACAGAGGAACAAATTTCACCAGTTTCAAGGTCCCTATATAGTTTCTCACCGCCTTAATAAACTCAACTACATTGTTCTTACTCCTGACAGGCGAAAAGACACCAAACTTGTTCATGTAAATCTGATGAAAGAATACCTAAGGAGACAACCTGCTGATGACTCCCCAAGACCTATCCATTGTAAATACAACTCAGAAGGTGAATCAATTCTCCCAGTACAAAATAACGATCCTAATATTCTCTAGCTTAACTCCTCCCTCCTCTCTAAACCATTCCCAATCTTTACCCACTTAAATAAAAAACAACAGGAGGATCTAACCCTTCTATTCCGAAAACACCCTACCGTCTTCGCAGACCACCCAGGGTTGTGTGCTACGGTTGAACACGACATAAAACTTCTTCCTAATGCTTCTTCTATTCACCAGGCCTCTTATCGTCTCAACCCCCATAAACTCAAAAATATAAAAGCTGAGGTGGACTACCTGGTGGAACATCGTCTGGCAGAACCAAGCTCCTCTCCCTGGGCATCCCCTGCTCTGCTGGTCCCCAAGGAAGACGGAAGTTGGAGACTCTGCGTGGACTACCGTAGATTGAACTCCGCTACAGTTAAGGACCGTTACCCCTTACCCCGTATCGACACTCTAGTCGACCGGGTAGGGAAGTCCCGTTTCATCTCCAAGATAGACCTAATCAAGGGGTACCACCAGATCAAACTGACTCCTGAAGCCCAAACTCTCTCCTCCTTCGTAACCCCTCTTGGCTTGTATAAGTACCTGGTCCTCCCTTTTGGCCTGTGTAACGCTCCTGCCACCTTTCAGCGGGCCATCAATCATACCATCTCTGGATTAGACAACACTTTTGCCAATCTTAACGATCTTTTTGTTTTGGCAGATTCGTGGGAAGACCACCTAACCAGACTAAACTCCCTTCTAGATCACCTCTTCACCGCAGGATTTGTGGTCAACTTGTCCAAATCAGAGTTCGGCTGAGCTACGATCACCTACCTAGGGCATGTGGTTGGCCACAGGCTCTGCCGTCCCACCAAATACGGCCAACATCCAGGCCATACTCAACTTCCCTGTCCTAGCCAACCAGAAATCACTCCGAAGGTTTTTGGGAATGGCAGAGTTCTACCGTTGCATTTGCCGCAACTTTTCGGCAATAGCGGCCCCCCTCAAAGCCCTGACCAGCTCTAAAGAGAAATTTGTCTCGTCCCCCACTTGCCAAGACTCCTTTGAAGCCCTCTAATGTTTCCTGAGCACCGAGCCCGTACTTAGGACTCCCGACTACTCACGCCCCTTCGTCCTCCAAATAGACGCCTCCGGAGAGGGGATAGGAGGTGTCCTTCTCTAAAAATGACGACAGCTTCCAGTGACTAAAGGACATCTAGCCCAACTCCACCCCTTTACGCTGGACTTCTGGAAGGGGGTGTGTTATAGTCACTGGTCACCACCGTCATTTTCTTCTGTCAACCCTCCGAACCACGACTATTCAAAGGCTCTCTTAAACGACCTATCAACCCCCCCTCTCATCTAAGTCAACAACTTGCTACCAGCTTCAATGGGTTGTTGGTTCGATCCTGTTCCCAGCCGCACTCGAAGCTGACGAGGTCCACGTCATAGCTCCGTCCACTTCGACCCACTACTTATAGGTGGTCAGCCCCATCAAAACCCAGACTCGCTCCCAAGACTCGCTCCAAAATCCAAGAACCGTGGCTTCTTCAAGATCTCTATACGCTCAGCTCCAGCCTGTTTCACCAGCCGCCCGACCACCGGCCTTCTCTCCCAGGACAAGCCTCGTTCCGTCTACAACTAGTACTACTCTTGTACCTGGTAGAAATGGAATACCCCCCCTTTTCTCTTTGTCTTTTCTTGTTATATGTTTACTGTGTATTTGGGGAACATTTCTCTAGTGTTTATCTTTTTTGTATATATTTTGTTCCATTGTATCTATTTATATGATATGTCATCCCTCGGGATATATTTAACTGTATTAGTGATAGTGAATATTAAATGTTTTTATGGTATTAGACTTCTCGACTTGCCTTTACGTGTGTAAAAATTTAATCCGAGAGCCACTACGGACGTATTTTGTTACGGCTGCTTCGTGCCTTCGTAAACTATCAGTTTCCACCCCTTATAGACTTGGCCACCACTCCCGAGTCCTGAAGTACCTCGGCACATTTTAAGCAAGCCCGTAACAATATATATATATACATATATATATATATATATGTTATATATATATATATATATATATCACAGGTGAAAAATGTAATCCTACATTTGTCAATCACGTGAAAACCACTGATGGATCAAACTGCAATCCTCTTTAGTATATACTGAAGAGGATTGCAGTTTGCAATCGAAATACACAGATTCCCTGTCTCCAGTCCCTTTTGGTTCAACAGTGGTTTTCACGTGATATATATATATATACGTGTGTGTTCTCGTATGTATATATGTGTTTGTGACGTATTCTTACCTGGCCTTACGTATGTATACGCGTGTACCTACGTGTTTACCTGTTTGAATACCGTTTTGCATTCAATTCATTTCACACACTTGCTTTGCCACCCACAAACATAAAGGGTCCAATCTAATTGCTAGGTGGTATATACAATAAGTATTACATGAACACGTGAATATGAAAAAGGTTCATTATATGAGTTTCTGCTCCATTTCTGAACCTCCAATTCATCTTATGTAAACACCACAATCATCCACAGAGTGTTTCTAAGGGTACTACCACGACCCAGCCTGAAGAAATCTATGGGCATGCTAACTTCCTTCGTCAGAAAAAAAAATAGTTCCCGAGGGATCAACGCCCTGTGGGGCGATCTTCGCCGTCGCCAGCTACAAGTTTACTCGGGGTTGGGGAACGAAGGGGACTCCCCGTGTTAGCTCTTATTGACTGGAAGAGGAAGAGTTTCGACAGAGTTCTCGGGAGTTAGAGCCTGGTGGAGGCGGTGGAGAAGGTGGAGGTGGATGATATGATGTGGATGATGAGAAAGTGGTGATGTGGTGGTAGTGGGTGGCAAGGAGAATGATGTCACTTAGAATGAGACTATATAGCCAGAAAGGTGAAATGATCTTGTTCAATATTTTTCTCTTAATTTCTTTTAAGTTGGATTTTGTGCAAAAAGAAAAAAAAAATGCACAAGGGGAGAGGATGGCACCAAGTTGGAACTAAGTCTTAAAGGAGAGAGGCTGGATAAAGTAAACATTTTTAAGTATCTAGAGTCACATGCAGTAGGAAATGGAGGTGTTGGGGTGAAGGTAATCTGTAGATTGAATGAAGCCGTGATTTAAGTGTTCTGGAAATGGATGAGAAATGAAGATTACATAAAGGGATGATCGTACCATCAACACTATATGGTGTGGAGACTTGGAATTGAAGAGAGTCAAAAGGGAGAAGTTTAAATGTGTTTGGGATGAAATGTCTGAGAAGTATGGTAGAGGTTACAAGGTTGGATAGAGTGAGAAACGAGGAGGTGAGGAGGAGAATGGGAGTGGAAAGAAATCTGGCAGATAAGGATAATGAAAGATTATTGGGATGGTTTGGACATATTGAAAGAATGAGTGAAGAAAGATCATCAAAAGAGGCGTGGAAAGCAGAGGTGGATGGAGTGAATTTCTTTATTTTCTGTATGAGAGGACATGGAAGGGGGTGAGGTCGCTGTGTATGTGAAGAGGCTTGTTGTGGTATGTGCTGTACCTCGCTGCATTGGATCAGACCCGGGCAGTGGGCAAGAGACAGGGATGACCCTTCATCCACGAGGAGCTAAAATAAGAAAGAGGAAAGGGTGGTGGATGGGAGTGGAATTGGTAGGAGTGGATGCGTGCCTTTGATTTGGCTACTTCCTTGTAAGGGGAAAGAAGCTTTTGGTATACAGAGAGATAGTTTTTTTTATTAACATATTTTCCCTCTTGAGAAAGATCAAGGGCACCTGGACTATGTTTTTATTTATTCTTATATTCATTTATTTATTAGTTTACCTATATATATATCTTTATTTATTATCTATTTAATGTTTACTTATCTAGGTATCTGTTTATATATATTATTTTCTATTTATTCATCTATTCATATCTAGATGGTGAATGTGCTTTTAAATTAGAAAAAGGCCTTGAAATTGAATAGATACCTAAACACGCAAACAAACAAATAAATAGATAGATAAATGAATAGGTAAAAAAGTAAACAGAAAATTTATCCCAGGCATGATGAAAGAGGAGGAGGAAGACGAGAGAGAGTAAGAGGAGGAAGAGAAAGAGGAGAGAGGAGAAGGAGGCGGAGGAAGTTGGAACACAAGGGTAGCGGGGCGGAAGAAGGCAGAGGGAAGTGGACGAGTGGGGAGGCAGGCGGCGGCGAGGAGGAGGGTGGCTGGAATAAAGCCGAATTTCACGCCCATACGCCCAATTAGCCAGCGACAAGAGACCGGGCGCTTTGAAGACTCCGCCAATTTGGCTTAGGTGGCCATCATGTGTTTGTTGGTACTGCTCACCAGAACGGCGGGATGGTGACATTATTTGCTCTCTTCTCTCTCTCTCTCTCTCTCTCTCTCTCTCTCTCTCTCTCTCTCTCTCTCTCTCTCTCTCTCTCTCTCTCTCTCTCTCTCTCTCTCTCTCTCATTTTTTTTTTTCGTTTTGCTGCAGTGGCGATGTTTTCAGATCTTGTATTAGATGCCGCAAGACAATCTTGTTCAGATTTGGAAAGACCTTGCGCTGAGTAGATTGGCACGCTATTTTTTTTATCCATCATACATGCTTTCTTCATTTTCAAACCATTGGGATTACTTGTTGACTAAGTATATTAAAAGAATGTTGATGACTTTTAATTTCTACTATATTTCCTTTCTATCATCATTAATAAGAATCTTTCACCGCATCTGTAACTCCTCCTCTTCAACGCAGCGTTGTCCTTAAGGATAGAACTAATGGTTATATGCGGCGAAATACCCAGTGAAATGAAGCAAATCTAACATCTCATTTAGCCATTCGTCGTCTACTTATTTTTCCTGGGCATTTTTCTGATTGAAACTAGCTCTTGTTAGAACAATTACTCCTTTAATCGCACCTAGTATCAACTCTCTTGTTGAGTGCGTCGTGTTGAAATGATTGGTCGTAATATGATATACCACTGTTTATTGTACCCTAAGTAAGTCTAAGTGGTGTTTGAAACCTGCCCAGATCTTTAAGAAACTCTTGTATAGCGAGTCCAATTTAGTCCAAGAAAGATACTTTTTTTTTTATTTATCTTTTAATCTATTTATTCTATTCTACGATTTACGACATTTGCATCCCATTTTTTCCGACTTATGACCTTTCTATGTGACCTTGTTGTCCGACTTACGACATTTACATCCCATTTTGTCCGACTTATGACCTTTCTATGTGACCTTGTTGTCCGACTTACGACATTTGCATCCCATTTTGTCCGACTTATGACCTTTCTATGTGACCTTGTTGTCCGACTTACGACTTCTCTATTACTCTTTGCTCCATACCGTAATATTTATGCCATTCTCTGTATTGTCATTAATTATACACTTCGTTTTAAAGTTAATTTCTTCTTCCATCCTTTCTACTATTTTGTTGCATTACTTTTTTCGTTCTACATTGTAATTTCGAAAGATTTTTGGCCTGTTATTATATTATTAAGCATTATCTTTTGTTACAGTGTAACTAATTACACTTTTATGTATTCTATTTGATTTTTTTTTAATTTTCCATTTGGTACTTTAATGTCGTATTGCATAATGTACTTTTTTCATCTTTATTTCCCCTGGTTGCAACCTTCTGTGTCTCTTATACTATGTCCTAGTTCCTTTACATCTACTCTCATTGTATATCTTCATTTCGTATATTTTCTGATATCGTAGACACCCTTTCCCCCTTAATTCCCTTAATACCTTATTAGTCTCTTTCTCTCTCTCTCTCTCTCTCTCTCTCTCTCTCTCTCTCTCTCTCTCTCTCTCTCTCTCTCTCTCTCTCTCTCTCTCTCTCTCTCTCCCTCTGTTTTTCTTCGTGTGTGTGTATGTGTGTGTGTGTGTGTGTGTGTGTGTGTGTGTGTGTGTGTGTGTGTGTGTGTGTGTGTGTGTGTGTGTGTGTGTGTGTGTGTGTGTGTGTGTGTGTGTGTGTGTGTGTGTGTGTGTGTGTGTGTGTGTGTGTGTGTGTGTGTGTGTGTGTGTGTGTGTGTGTGTGTGTGTGTGTGTGTGTGTGTGTGTGTGTGTGTGTGTGTGTGTGTGTGTGTATTTACCTATTTACCTAGTTGTATTATACGGGAAGGGAGCTATGCTCGTGGTGACCAGTCTTTGTATCTCTCAGCATCAAGTTTTTTTTTTAAATCTTGAATAGTGTTTGGACACACTGTTTCTTTGTGCAATTTGTTCCAAGTATCTATCACTCTGTGTGGGAAGCTATTTTTTTCCAGATCTCTTCTGTAATTATCTTTTTATATTTCTATTTTTTGTGTCCTCTTGTTTTTACATTGTCCCATTTCAATAAGTCATTCCTATCTAAGATTTCCATTCCCTTCATAATTCTATAGATAGTTAGTAAGTCTCCTCTTTCTCTTCTTTGTTCCAGAGTTGGTAATTCTAATTTGGACAATCTTTGTTCATATGTCATTTTGGAGAGAGTTGGTGCCCGTTTTGTTGTTGCTCTTTGTATTCTTTCTAACTTCTTTATATTTTTGGTACTGGGTGTCCATAGTGTTGCTGCGTACTCGAGTTTTGGTCTTATTAGTGTAGTTATTTTTTATCATTTCCTCGTCTAAATAGACAAATGCCATTTTTATTGACAATAAGTTATAGGTTTCTCCGACTATTTTATTAATATTCTTATCCGGTGTCATGTCTTTGTTGATCATCACTCCAAGGTCTTTTTCTGAGTTTACTTTTTTTACCTCTTCTTCACCAATTTTATAATCTGTCGATATTCTGTTTTTACTTTATCTAAATCCCATTATACTACATTCCTTGATATTGAATTTCACTTCCCACTTTTGAGTTCATTTCCAGATCTTGTCCAAGTCTTGTTGTAATTAGTTGCAATCCTCCTCCAATTTTACTTTCTTTAGTATTTTTGCGTCGTCTGCAAAGAAATTCATGTAACACTCTACTCCTTCATCCATGTCATTTATTTATATAGCAAACATGATCGGGGCCAGTACTGATCCCTGCGGGACACCACTTATCATTTATTCCCAATTTGAGAATTTGTCTCTAATTACTACTCTCATTTTTCTCTCAGTCAGGAAGTCTTGCATCTATTCCAATAATTTTCCTCTGATGCCACCTATTGATTCTATTTTCCTTATTAGTTTATTGTGTGGTACCTTATCAAATGTCTTTTGTAGGTCCAGAAAGGCGCAGTCTGCCTAACCATCTCTCTCTTGTATTATGTCTATTAATCTTGAGTAGAAGCAGATCAAGTTTGTTTTACATGATCTTCCTTGTCTGAATCCAAATTGATTTGGATTCAGTATAGCTTTTTTCTTCCAAATGTTTAACCCATCTATTTTTGATGACCTTTTCGCAATTTTTTTGCAACTGTGCTTGTCAGGGAGACCGGTCTATAATTTTATGGATCTTCCTTGTTTCCTCCCTTATAAAATTGTCCAAAGTTTGCCTTCTTCCAGTCCTGTGGCACTTTTCCTTTTTTAAGTGAGATTTTAATTATATTAACGAACATCTACTTACTCTACATACTGTTTTCTCGCGACTAAAAAAGGTAAGTCTCAAAATGAAGCTTAAGAAGTGGCGACTAAGAAGTGTTCTTTCCATCAGAAAGAAATACGCTTTCTAGGGCATGTCCTCAATTCACAAGGAATTTTAACTGCGCAGGACAAGGTCAAGGCAGTCATAGATTTTCCACGCCCTACTTCTGTAGAACACTTTCATTCCTTGGTCTGTCAGGTTTTACAGACGTTACAATCAAGGTTACACTAGTATAGCAGCGCCTTTAACGTCACTACTTAAGAAGGACACACCCTTCAGTTGGACATCTGGCCAAGAGAAAGCTTTTAATGACTTAAAGAAAGCCTTAACCACGGCACCTGTCCTTGCGTTCCCAAACCACAAGCTTTCCTTTACAATTTACACTGATGCATCCTAGACAGGACTAGGCGCTGTTCTCATGGAACACCACGATAGAAAACTAAGGCCAACTGCCTATGCGAGCCGCACACTCAGCAAGCACATTCAGCAAGCGGAATTACTCAGTCACAGATATATAAGACTTAGCAGTGATATACGCACTCAAATATTTCAAAGACATCATCCTCGGTTACGAAATACACATATACACAGACCATCAACCAATCTTACACCAATTGAAAGGGAAGAACCTTTCCGGGAAACTTGCCTGTTGGTTCCTCACCACACAAGAGTTTATGCCTATCTTTCATTTTGTTCAGGGGAAAGCAAACGTAGTTGCAGATGCTCTTAGTCGCCATATTGCGACCATCATTCAAAACCAAATTTCAGTATATATATATATATATATATATATATATATATATATATATATATATATATATATATATATATACACACATGGCACAGGAAATCCACAGTCGGAGAAAATGAACTTAGAATGAAAGAAGATTCTTATATTTCAGCTATCAACTGTAGCCCTCTTCAGAAAAGTACATGAGACAGAGGACAAAGAGGATTTATAAGCTACAAAAACACAGAAAAGAGAGGGAACGTGGACTGTTTTTGTAGCTTATAAATCTCCTTTGTCCTCTGTCTTATGTACTTTATTGAAGAGGGCTACAGTTGACAGCCGAAATATAGGAGTCTTCTTTCATTCGAAGTTTATTTTCTCCGACTGTGGGTTTCCTGTGTGTCATTTACAAATGTGCTAGTACATTTATATATATATATATATATATATATATATATATATATATATATATATATATATATAAGAATATATATATATGTAAATATATATATATATATATACAGTATATGTATGTTTAAGTCAGATTGAATCTATAGAAGCTCGGCCAAGTAATTCGAACCCTGACCTGTGTCCTAGCTTCGTGATGATGCACGCACAGATCAGGGTTCGAATTCCTTTGCAGAGCTTCTAAAGATATATATCTAAACACACACACACACACACACACACACACACACACACATTTGTGTGTGTGTGTGTGTGTGTGTGTGTGTGTGTGTGTGTGTGTGTGTGTGTGTGTGTGTGTGTGTGTGTTTATATATATATATATATATATATATATATATATATATATATATATATATATATATATATAATGATAAAGGAGATTCCGTAAGAGTTTAGATAAAGCAATGCTTTACAGGAAACAGAGTCTAACATTATGCACGGGGTAACACCAAAAAACGACTGGTTCGCTCGAACGAGGACGATGTTCGTAGCTGAGAGACATGACGTCACGATTGACGCGTTTTGAAAGACCTAAACAAATCATGGAACATGATCTAAACCAGCGGGAAGGACTACGTATCTCAGGAATACTGTTTGATGGAAGAGGAAGAGATAAGAATGAAAGACAA
>NC_134799.1:58014698-58017198 GCF_046742065.1 Oratosquilla oratoria
TCTTTCTCTTTCTACTTCATATCCTCTTTTTCTTTTCTAACTCCCCTTCCGTTCTCTTGCTCTCTCTCTTCCTTCTCATCTGTGTCTGACTCTCGTTCTTATTCTCATTCTTATTTTTCTCCTCTTTCTGTTTCTATTATTTCTCATTTTCATTCTCATCTCCTTTCTCCTTCAACTTCTGTTTCAATTTCTCTTCCTCAACCTCCTCTTTCTCCTTCTCTTCCTCCTCCTCCTCTTTCTCCTCTTTCGTCTTCTGGTTTCCATTACTTATCTCCCTACTATGTCTCCTTCTCTTTCTGTTTCAACTTCTCTTCCTCAATCTCCTCTTTCCCCTCCTCTTTCTCAATCTCCTCTTTCTCCTTCTCTTCCTCCTCCTCCTCCTCTTTCTCCTCTTTCGTCTTCCGGTTCCCATTACTTATCTTACTACTATGTCTCCTTCAACTTCTGTTTCAACTTCTCTTCCTCAATCTCCTCTTCCTCCTCCTCTTCCTCCTCTTCCTCCTCCTCCTCCTCTTTCTCCTCTTTCGTCTTCCAGTTCCCTTTATTTGTCTTCCTACTATGTCTCTTTCTCCTCCTCCTCCTCCTCCTCCTCCTCCTCCTCACCCTTCTCCTCCTCCTCCTGCTCTTCCTTTTATTCTTCCCATTCCTCCTTTAATCTTCTCACCTCCAAGTTTCCATCACCACCTCATCTTTATCCTCCTCCTGTCTTCCTCCTCTTTTTCCTCTTTCTCTTCCTTTTTATCTTTATTTCCTCTTCCTTTTATTCTCCCCATTCCTCCTTTAATCTTCTCACCTCCAAGTCTCCTTCACCATCTCATCCTTATCCTCCTCCTGTCTTCCTCCTCCTTTTCCTCTTTCTCTTCCTTTTTATCTATATTTCCTCTTCCTCTTCCTCTCTTCTTCCTTTCCTCTTTTTCCTCCTCTACCTCCTCTTCCTCCTGTTCCTCCTCTTTCTCCTCTTCTTTTTCTTCCTCCTCCTCTTCCTCTTCTTGTCCCTCTTCCTCTCGCTCCTCTTCTATTTAGTTTTCCTGTTCTTGTCTTCCTTCTACTATTACCCTTCCTACTCCTCTTCCTTCTCCTTTTACCTCTCTTCCTCTTCCTCCTCTTCCTCTTCCTCTTCCTCTTCCTCTTCCTCTTCCTCTTCCTCTTCCTCTTCCTCTTCCTCTTCCTCTTCCTCTTCTTGTCCCTCTTCCTCTCGCTCCTCTTTTATTTAGTTTTCCTATTCTTGTCTTCCTTCTACTATTACCCTTCCTACTCCTCTTCCTCCTCCTTTTACCTCTCTTCCTCCTCTTCCTCTTCCTCTACCTCTTATTTCTTATCCAGCTTATCATTCCTCTCCTTTCTCACGCTTTCCCCCCTTTTCAGGATCACATTACATTGTGCAGATTTGTACAAAATAGATTATTTGTCTGAAGTTGCACCCTAATTGGGTCTTTAGGTGGTAATTAGGTTTGGCACAGGGCGACTGGCGATGGCAGCCGGCTGCGTCAAGTGAGATTTTAGGGGAAAGGGGAAGGAAATGAGGTGAAGTGGATAGAGGGAGAAGGAAATGAGGTGAAGTGGATAGAGGGAGAAGGAAATGAGGTGAAGTGGATAGAGGGAGAAGGAAATGAGGTGAAGTAGATAGAAATAGAAGGAAATGAGGTGAAGTGGATAGAGGGAGAAGGAAATGAGGTGAAGTGGATAGAGGGAGAAGGAAATGAGGTGAAGTGGATAGAGGGAGAAGGAAATGAGGTGAAGTGGATAGAGGGAGAAGGAAATGAGGTGAAGTGGATAGAGGGAGAAGGAAATGAGGTGAAGTGGATAGAGGGAGAAGGAAATGAGGTGAAGTAGATAGAGGGAGAAGGAAATGAGGTGAAGTGGATAGAGGGAAAAGGAAATGAGGTGAAGTGGATAGAGGGAGAAGGAAATGAGGCGAAGTGGATAGAGGAGGAAGGAAATTAAGTGGATAGAGGGAGAAGGAAATGAGGTGAAGTGGATGGAGGGAGAAGGAAATGAGGTGAGGTGGATAGAGGGAGAAGGAAATGAGGTGAAGTGGATAGAGGGAGAAGGAAATGAGGTGAAGTGGATAGAGGGAGAAGGAAATGAGGTGAAGTAGATAGAGGGAGAAGGAAATGAGGTGAAGTCGATAGAGGGAAAAGGAAATGAGGTGAAGTGAATAGAAGGAGAAGAAAATGAGGTGAAGTGGATAGAGGGAGAAGGAAATGAGGTGAAGTGGATAGAGGGAGAAGGAAATGAGGTGAAGTGGATAGAGGGAGAAGGAAATGAGGTGAAGTGGATGGAGGGAGAAGGAAATGAGGTGAAGTGGATAGAGGGAGAAGGAAATGAGGTGAAGGGGATAGGGGGAGAAGGAAATTAGGTGAAGTGGATAGAGGGAGAAGGAAATGAGGTGAGGTGGATAGAGGGAGAAGGAAATGAGGTGAAGTGGATAGAGGGAGAAGGAAATGAGGTGAGGTGGATAGAGGGAGAGGGAAATGAGGTGAGGTGGATAGAGGGAGAA
>NC_134799.1:58042198-58044698 GCF_046742065.1 Oratosquilla oratoria
GGCAATCCTTCAATCATTCGCCTCGATACCAGGAACCGTACACCTTAATCTGTCGACAACAACGCTGATTTGAATTATTTTTCTGAAATATAGTATTGCCTCGTTTTTATTGGACTTTGACATGGCATTGCACTTGGTGCCTCATCTTAAGCCACTGACGGTCCTCAGACCAGCCCCCCCTTCCCTGTAGGAATACAATGGAAGAACTCCCACATTGAAATATATCTTGTTAAAGTATTGCTACCTCGACCCGAAGTGTTTGGTAATCTAGCTACGGATTCAATGAATTAATAGGGAATGAACATTCATCAATGCTAAATCATATTCTGCAGGTTTTCGACGATTGAAATAAGTAATGAGTAAGACGCTTGCAGTAAACGAAGATAATATATCAGAAGATTGGATTTCTAGAATAATCGTGTCTTTACCCTCTGTTGTTCCTTTAAGGAATACGATTTAGCTATCTAATAACATAAATCAGAGGTTGGATATCTAGAATAATCGTGTCTTTACCCTCTCTTGTTCCATTAAGGAATACGATTTAGTTATCTATTAAGTTGTCCAAGTTGATCACCAGAACACTAGGTTAGCGTCTCAAAACCCGATGGCAGCCATATACATAACCTGAGGCGGGTTACTTTAAACTAGTTCTCATGTTCATATATAATAAGGTTATGAGGATACAATTCTTCATTAGCAGACACCTGTGTTTTATCAGTGTAGACAAAATCGTACAGAATTGGCGGTACGGGTTTAAGGAGGGTAACAGAAAAGGGCAGTGGAAATTGAAACGGATCTCTTTTTTTTTTTTTTTTTAAGAGAGCGAGAGAGACTAGCCTCCAATCACATAAGATGAGGATTGCTATAAGGTTTTTGGAAACTGATTCCAAGGATGTATGATAGCCTCAAACTTCAGTCTTAGATATTCTAACTTCTCTATACAGAGACACAAAACTAATTATTTTTTCTAGAATATTTCTTTACGCTTTCCAACTTATGCTGTCGCCAAGCGATCATATTCAACTAAGGGAAACCACCTTCCTTTGGAATGAATAGGATAAGAATAGGAACACAGTGTTCCCTTGGTATTGAGGGTCACTTTTCAGTAAGACTGCATAACCTCAACATTACAACAGCAGCGATCAAAGAATCTATCATTATGCTGAAACGACAGCCGACCGAATTAAAGAAAGAAAGTAATACTTATAAAATAAGAAAGAAAATAGAACAAAAATAATTACAGAATCTATGAAAACTAACTACGCTTCTTTCCTGCTGCCTACGTTAAATCTTTACTCTACCATCTCTGATTCCATTACATCGGCGCGATTGAATACCCTAGGAGAGAAATGACGAACTCCATCCTATGAGAGGTCTAAAACGCGAACATTCTTTCCTCGTTCTTAACCTGGTCAACCTTGATACCATTAGGATCCTTCTCATATTCCGGATATTTGCCAACATTATTCTCATAATCCGGATATTTGCCCAACCGGACGGGTTACCCGCTTACCCGCTCGGATCTTTTGCGTCTGTGTCCGAGATTCCCTCAGCGGGAAGTTGCTCCCTCGTATTATTGCGTCCATTTTACGCTCCACTTGCTCGTCGGAGATTTTGGCTTATGGTCGGTTTGCTGGTCTGATGGCGATGACCGTGGCATTGAGCTCGGTTGGCGGTGATGCAATTGGATTCAGATCCGTAAAATAGTCGTGTGACGAAGAGAAGAAGGAAAAATTTACAAATTAAATATATAACATATTTTTGCTGTAAGACTCATGGACATCTAGATCTACATAGTATACATTTATTTTTCTCGCTATAATGTTTTTGGTAATCAAGTAGTCCAATTAGTGTGAGGGCAGAACAGAACAGTATTAGCCTGAGGATGTTGGAAGATTGAGTGTGTGTACCGAAACGTACTGATGTCCGGTGTTGATACTATTGAATGAAGTATCATTTTGATTTGACAGTCTAAACTTGTATTGACAGTATGATTTATCACGCTCAATAGCATGTGATATGATAATTGTGTACACTAATGAGTAATATATCGTAAAGGCTGAGAAACAAGTCGAGGATAGAAGGGCTACTAAAATACAATTCATAAAAACAGCTCTAAAGTGAGAAGAGAATAAAAAGAATTTGTAAAAGAGAAGAAAACTTGAAGGAGAATATTTTGTTCACAATTCTAGATATGTCTAAGAAACTTTGAGTTCTTCTGAAGCCTTAAACTATCACAGGCAGACCCTTAGCTGGAAAATTGCCTTAGGGCTATCATGCTGTCCATATTTAATATTGTTTATCGAGTTTTGAGATCCTGACTTCTTAACATGCTGGTACATTCTTAGGAGCAAAGTAATTTTATTTCGTGTTCTGAGGCAGAAATCTGTTGTAATAGTTCGTCATCAGATTTTTTTTATTTCAAACTTATAATCATCTTTGGACATTTGATATGTATGCATATATATATATATATATATATATATATATATATATATAT
>NC_134799.1:58054698-58059698 GCF_046742065.1 Oratosquilla oratoria
TCGTTGACCACCCTATTAGTAAACCAATTCTAACCTATTTCCTTCTTAAATCTAAATTTGTCCAATTTAAATCCATTACTGCGAGTCCTGTCCTGTTCTCTTAATATGATGACCTTGTCTTGCGTTTGAAGTGGGTATTGTCAAGAATCCGAAGTTACGACGAAGAGTCACGGATCAGAACCTGAGATCATTCATCATCTCTACTAGGAAGGACGTGTCTGGAGTATCATTTTGGCCTGTGGGCGTGTGGGCGCATTGGAATTTCCGTGTGGATATATCCATATCATGGTTACTTAACACAGGTTTGACTTCTCTTAAATACCTAGACGGTAGTGTAGTGCGTGGAAGACGACCAACTGGACGACCTAGAAGAGACTGAAGGAGACACGTTGAAGAAGATGTGGCAGATATGCAGAATAGAACCAAGAGAATGGAAGGAGGTGGTACCATAGAACAGAAAGACATGGCGAGACGTTTCAAAAACGGTTATGGGTCGCCAAGCGGCCCGAAGACCAGCGGACTAAGAGTAAGCTTAGACGGTGATCAGTCCGTACATTTCTCCTCATTTTCTTCTTCATCTTCATCTTTCTCGCCTTTCCTTTCCCGTTTTCTTTCCTTTCTTTCTTCTCTTTCTCCTTTTCGCTCTCTCTTTATCCTCCTTTTTTATTGATTTCTCCCCCAGTCTTAATCTTTGTAATGTCGGGATACTTAATTCCAGCACATGGGACTCCATGTTGTGTATCATTTCACTTCCTGAAAGAAATACGAAAATTCGATAACGACTCTTCGGAATATCACATTCTTGAAATGATTGCTCTTTCCTTGAAATTATCACGGGATCTAGGGCCCGCTTTTCTTCGGGTAGTCATAAATAGTCTGGTGGCGGACAGAATAAACTTACAAGTAGATTACTGGAAAATCTTCATAACTGTTAGTGAAACCTAGTTGTGATACCAGTCATTATGTCACCCGAGATTACCCACAAGGACAGAAACGCCGGTAGAAATACAGCTAATAACAACAACCTGTCATAATGCATGGACTGGACCCATATTATTTCATCACACCTAGACTTCTCAAACCCTTCTTTTTTCTATCTGCATCCACCCCTTAATCCATTTCCCCTCCCCTCTCCCCCCTTCCACCTAATCCACCTAATCCCTACTCCATCTCAACTCCACCCATTCCTCCCACCCTTCCGTTTTCTTTGTGCACAATACAAACAATGATGATGCGTGAAACCATAGAAAACGTGCTGAGGTGGCTGTCAGCTAAGGAACCAACCCGCATTCTGATTCGAAAAGTCATTGAGGACTGAAGGAAATAGTTAACTCGTCCTTGTAGCATTGGTCTCATGATCTATGGATGTATTCTCCGCTCTGCCAGTGCAATGAATACAGACATTGTAATTCTGAATGGGAACAAATATGCTTTTGTAATACTGTATAATTTCTTTATTCATGTGTCTCTGTTTCATTGTCTTCGTCAGCCTAGGATTAACATATTATTTGAGTCTGTAGAAATTTGCAATGTTTTGTTGCAGACGTATGGTTACGGTTGATTAATGCAAATAATGAAAAAGTAATCTTATCTACAGAGGAATATTTCCCATAATTTTTGTTTTCCTCTTTTGATATCTTAATATTAGATTTTCTTCTTGGCTAAATTTCGATCAAATTTACACAATGTACATACTAACATACATCACTGCGCGCGCGCACATACACACACACACACATAAACACACACACACACACACACACACACACACACACACACACACACACACACACACACACACACACACACACACACACACACACACACACACACATACACGGCTCGGTGGCGGATTGGTAAAGCACTGGCCTCACAAGCCAGAGAACCGGGGTTCGATTCCCCGGTCGGGCGGAGATAAGTTGGGTTTGTATCCATTCACGTGTAGCCCCTGTTCACCTAGCAGCGAGTAGGTACGGGACGTTAGTCAAGGAGTTGTGACCTTGCTGTCCCGGTGTGTGGTGTGTGAGTGGTCTCAGACCTACCCAGAGATCGGCTAATAAGGAGCTCTGAGCTCACTGCCGTAGGGTGGTGTCTGACTGTCTCGACAGAGACTGCAGCAGATCCGAGGTGAATACATACAGTTTTTCCATATATATGCATAGACACTTGGAATGGTTTAGACGGAGAACAAACTGAAACAATACATGAATTCAAGTCTAAATATGATCATTGAAAATCAAGGACATATATTAAGTTATAATTGTAGTTTAATTTAATGTTAGGTATGATCAATTCATAAATGCAATTGGGAAAACACACACACACACACACACACACACACACACACACACACACACACACACACACACACACACACACACACACACACACACACACACACACACAGACGCACACGCACACACACACACACACACACACACACACACACACGCACACACACACACACACACACACACACACACACACACACACACACACACACACACACACACACACACACACACACACACACACACACACACACACACCACGAGCATAGCTCCCTTCCGTATAATACAGCTAGGTAAATACACACACACAACTCGTGGCGCGATTGGTAGAGTTCCCGGCTGCCCCTACGGAGGTCCGGGTTCGAATCCCTCCTAGGGCTGAATTAATTTCCGTATCGCTGCACTACGAGTCGTTACTCCAACTCTCGTGGGCGCGGAGTTGTGTGTGTGTGTGTGTGTGTGTGTGTGTGTGTGTGTGTGTGTGTGTGTGTGTGTGTGTGTGTGTGTGTGTGTGTGTGTGTGTGTGTGTGTGTGTGTGTGTGTGTGTGTGTGTGTGTGTAAGGTCACAGTATTACCCATAGACCGGTCATATGAGCTTTGAGCTCTCTTCCGGGGGGGAAATAGATGTTGATCACGGGTGCAATAAGTGATCTAATACCATGGTGAATCATACATACACACGCATTTGTCCATATTTGGTAATTTCATTGTTCTATTGATTATCTTATTTACCGCGGGTTATCGAAACTTTATTTTCAGTGGCCATGCCCATCCCTTTATATATCTACCTAACCTAAATAGTTCTCCAATATTTTCTTCCTTACTTCTTTCCCTAACTGCTGAACTGAGTCAATCTTTCTGAAATTCTGCAACTTTTTTCTTTCTTTTCTTTGTTGTAATGTGTTCCTCTTCGCACCTTAAAGATAATTTTTTCTTCTGTAAATTCTCTTACTAGCTCTTTTCTATTTTTTATTTCTATCGCCTCTTCACCTCTCTCTCTCCTTTTTCTCCTCTATTTGCCTTTTTATTTATTTATTTTTTTACTCCACTTTACGTTCATCTTAGATTTGTCACTACCCCCTTATTGTATTTATATTTCTTTCGTTCGATTTGGCTCTGTTACCGTTTTCTTTGTGTCCGTCTTCTGTCTTGAACTTTTCCTCTTGATTTTAGTTCATTTGTTCTTTTATTTCGTGTTATTTGTTTATATATACTTTTCAGAACTATTTTCATTTACTTTATTCACCTGATATGGGGAAGAAGCCTTTGATATATAGATAGATAGATTGATAGATAGATAGATAGATATATAGATAGACAGACAGACAGACTGACAGACAGACAGACAGACAGATAGATAGATAGATAGATAGATAGACAGACAGACAGACAGACAGACATACAAAAAGACAGACAGACAGACAGACAGACAGACAGATAGATAGATAGATAGATAGATAGTCAGACATATAGACAGGATGACAGATAGACAGACAGATAGATAGCCAAATAGATAAACAGACAGACAGACATATAGAAAGATAGACAGACAGACAGACAGACAGACAGACAGACAGATAGATAGATAGATATATTGATAGATAGATAGATAGATAGATATTCCAGCTTCTTTATTTTCTACTCTTCCCCCAAGTCCTTTATCTTTATTTTATTTATTTCTATTCAATTATTTTTCATTATTCTCTTCACGACCTGATTTGATTTCTTCTACATTTTGTCCCTTTGTCCTCCTCCTCTCTAAACATTTTGACATCTTGAATAAATATCTTTGCTTTTTCAATCTCATTACCTTCTAAATTTTCCTCTGACTATTCCAACCCCAATTTCGCTTGTGTCATTTTCACTACTGGTGAAGTTCTCGAGTTGCCATTGCATCATCGGTGAATCTACGTATTCTTTTCAGTTACCGAACTCTGAACAGCACATCGTACTAATTTCAGAAGTTATATAATTTCTTCTGGTTAACGTTTGATGATTTTACCCAACTTAGAGTAGTTTCTGTGTCATGGATTGTTGGGCTTTGCCTACATTTTTTATACTTTTGCCAACTAGCATCCGGATAAATGACAACATTTGTCATAGAATGTTATCTAATCATGAATGAACGTATCCTTGTCCCTTCAATAACACTTTCCCTTTTATTCTAGCTGTCGTGGTTTCATGGGTTTTTGGTTATTAAATAACGGGTGTCTCGGCGCAGTGTGTTATTGTATGTTATTTTATGCTGTTTTGGAAACTGGTATGTTATAACACATTTGTGTTCTGCTGAAGAGGATTACAGATAGTAGTCGAAATATACAGTTTTCCTTTACTTCCGATATTATTTCTCCGATAGTGGGTTTATAGTGAACATTTATGCTGTGTGTTTAGATTTCACGTTTACACAATGCTGATAAAACATGCTTCTTTGCTTTCATAGAATGTAATTCCTTATTCCATTATTATGATGACTAGTTTTTATCTTTTTCTTCAAGTGCCAAGAGTTTATGCTACAGAGGATTTTCTCTATTTGGAATCCCTAAAATTCGGAACGAAACCCAAAATGGTACAAAGAGTTTCTGTTACCCGGAATATCATAGATTTCAAAACTTTTGGTTCCATATATTGGAGAGAGTTCTGAATTTCAGAAACTCCCAGTACAGACAACTGTATCTACCTGAGTGTGTCTTCAGTGGCTTTTTGTTCCAT
>NC_134799.1:58069698-58087198 GCF_046742065.1 Oratosquilla oratoria
TCATTTCGATTTCGTTTCAGTAACCTCACAATACATAAATTGGTGGCAGCGGGTTAAAAACCTTTGCTCTTATGCGAACTTTTTGTTTTGTGTGTTAAAAAGTACGGCAAACGTTACTTTGAACTTTGAAGTGTTGTGAACTTTGTGGCCGGCCGGCATATTGCGCTTGTATTTGTGCGTTTTTATTCTTCCCTCCCTTTCTAGTTTCTAGGTTTACAGGATTTAGTAACTGTAGAAAAATTTCTAAATAAGTGGTGTTCATGAACAGTGTACTTGAAATGTACGCCATGTGATTTTATTGAGAGACGAATACCTCGTGGTTCCCAGTTTTCGGGCTTCGTTTGAACTTTTGGATATCGCCATCGTCTTCTGCGTTGGTCGACCGCTTGCTTATTGTTGCTGTGTTTAAGGCGATTAATCTGGAGACTGAATGAGGAAGGATTAATGTTCCAGCCTAGATTGTGTGAAGAGTTGGTCTGCGTGATTGCTGGTTTCAGTTCGTCACCTCCGAAAGACTAGTTATGTTGAATTGTTGATTAACAATATTGTGAATATATATACAAATTCTTGTCGTATGCATTCATGTAATCTCTTTTTATGATATTGAGATTCTTTTATATATATATAGATTTTAAATATTCAATAGCCATGCGTGTTGTCTTAGCGGCCATGTTTGTTTCCATCGTGAGTCCATCTCTTGACGGTCACGTTTTCTTTATTTGTTTATAAGAATATTCGTGTTATTGTTTACTTTTTTTTAAGGTATTTCCCGAGTGTTGAATACTATTTTACGACCACCAGCCTAGAGTGATTCATCTTTCCTGTACAGGGCCATGTGTTTTTGTAAGCAGCCACAATACTTAATGTATGTATAAAGAATTTATTTTTTTATGTTAATCTACGCAGTGGTATCGAATTACCAAGCTCTCATTTAGCGATGTCTATTAACATAAGCTGCCCTCATTTATCAATTACCACACTGTTACATCAGGATTTTTCTGTTCCTAAATTTTCTGGTGATGATCCTCAGTATAAAGCTATTGATTTTATTCACCAGTGCGAAGATTGTATTGTAAATACTAATGTTTCAACGGGCTCTGAGGAAATTTATTTCTTCAGGTCACATCTTGTGCCTAATTCTTTGGCTTCTGAGATGTTATCTGCTTTGTGTCTCGACCCCAAGTCTTTGGATTACAAATATGATATATTTAAGTCTCATTTCCTTTTTCTTTTCTTTTTTCTGATACCCCTGTAGGCAATCCTTTCAATTGTGTTTTAAGCTGGCTGATTTTCTTACGTCCAAATTGGGCACTCTTGACTATAGGCGTGCTCAGGCCCAGGTCATCAAAGTTGTAATTGAAGCCTTAGATTCTCTCTCCCATTCAGAGTGGGTTGACCATGGCACTATCTCTTTAGATAGGTTCCGTTTTATTTTGGAGTTTCTTTTATACATTATTTTCTTAGCTCCTTTTGAGAGGAGAGCTGCCTCTTCTCTCAGCTATTAGACAGATGAGACCCTACTGTCTTTTGCAATAAGGCTTTTATGTAAACTCAGGGAAGTGCCTTCTGGTTCCTTGTATATTAGCAATGCTCAACCACATGCCCGTGATCCTAGTTCTCCTCCTCCACCCCCACAATCTTCAGTTCCTACTCACAGTTCCCCTTCCTCTATATCTACCCCTCCTGTATTTATATGTACCTATTGTAACAAGTCAGGTCATTCGAGTGATTTTTGCTTTCATCATAAGCGTCATGTACACAAGTCAAGGGGTCCCCTGTCCGTAGGAATGTATCAAATGTTTCTTCTTATGTGACGCATGACTTCTCTAGAGTAGAACCGCAGGATAAACTTAGCTACTGTCATATCCATGGTCATTGTAACACTTGACTGATCAGTGTTTCAAGGTTTTGAATCTTAGAGCTGAGACTTCTTATCAGCTTAGACAATCTTCGTCCCATCTTCACAAGCGCTCGTTTCACAACGCAATGGTTTGACAAGTAGCGTTAGGTCACAGATCATCCCATTGGTGGCTGCTGAGTCTTCTCAGTTACTCAACCTCCAATTTCATAAAGAGAATACACCTCTTTACGCCACTGTAGATACTGGTGCAGTATGTAGTCTCATAAGTAGAAAAGCTTATTATGCTCTCCGGGATTTGCACAATCTCCCTTTATCTCCTTTCTGTAATAATTTGTATTCTGTACAAGGTTCCCCCTTGCCTATGCTTGGGTCTATTCAAATTCCCTTAAGGTTTTCCTCACATGCTACAGTTTTCCATATCACTTTTGTTGTTGTATCTGGTCTTACGCTTGTGTATGATTGCCTCTTGGGCATCGATGCTCTTACAGCTAAGCCTGTTGACATCTGTAATGGTGACCATGTATATAAAAGCATACCTGACCGCCAATTTAAACTCAATTGTAGATTTGCAGGTCCTTTTTTGGTGATTGAAAAGTTGCATCCCAATAAATTCAAGAAACATTATATACTTATTATTGTACATATTATTTGTATTTTTATAAATATGCATGTAAATATTATATTCGCTCATTCGAGAGTTCCCGCCTTGCTTGGAGTCCCCCAAGTGGGAAGTTTCGATTACGCCTTGAGAGCGTATGCACATTATTTTGTCTGTGCTAAATAATCTATATATTCATTTCAATTTCGTTTCATTAGCCACCCAATACAAGAAGAAGAGGAAGAAGAAGAAGAAGAAGAAGAGGAGGAAGAAGAAGAAGAAGAAGAAGAAAAAGAAGAAGAGGAAGAGGAAGAAGAAGAAGAAGAAGAAGAGGAAGAGGAAGAGGAAGAAGAAGAAGAAGAAGAGGAAGAAGAAGAAGAAGAAGAAGAAGAAGAAGAAGAAGAAGAAGAAGAAGAAGAAGAAGAAGAAGAGGGAAGAGAAGAAGAAGAAGAAGAAGAAGAAGAAGAAGAAGAAGAAGAAGAAGAAGAGGAAGAAGAAGAAGAAGAAGAAGAAGAAGAAGAAGAAGAAGAAGAAGAAGAAGAAGAAGAAGAAGAAGAAGAAGAAGAAGAAGAAGAAGAAGAAGAAGAAGAAGAGAAGAAGAAGAAGGAGAAGAAGAAGGAGAAGAAGAAGAAGAAAAAGAAGAAGAAAAAGAAGAAGAAGAAGAAGAAGAAGAAGAAGAAGAAGAAGAAGAAGAAGAAGAAGAAGAAGAAGAAGAAGAAGAAGAAGAAGAAGAAGAACAACAACAACAACAACAACAACAAGAAAAAATTCCAGTGATCATTGGTGCAAGGGAGGAGCAATGACTTGTACCTGCTAGTGTTGGTCCTGCACAATTGACGGCAGAGAGAATCATCTCCCTGGTGCCCACTTTCGAAACTCATCCCTAACCTCCCTCTAGAGTTAGGGCCCTGAGGATGTGGCATTCGTTCCCCGGATCGGACGCAAGATATATTTCTATTAACTTAAAATCTATTTCTCCCGGCTTTTCGCATATAGAGCTGCTCACCAGTGACCGCTCATCTATCCTACTATTTTCAGCCATGGAAACTAATAATACACAGGCAACAGTCCAAAGAGTTCTTTCAGTGATGATCTAGGACCGTTGCCAGCCACTGTAGGAGAACGAGCTTATTTTATTTATCTATTTATTTACTTATTTATACATACATATACCTAAGGCTCTTTTCCCCCTTACACGGGAGGTAGCCAAAAAACAAAGGCATAGAAACCATTCCCATCCATTCCATCTCCTACATACTCCATACTCATTCTTTCCGTGGGTCCAAACCATTCTAATACTCTTTCATCAACCCTATCTCCCAACTCCCTTACCACCCCCGTTCTCCTCCTCACCTCCTCATTTCTCACTATCTAGCCTAGTAACCCCTATCATATTTCTCAGGCATTTCATTTCAAACACATTCAAACTCCTTCTCTCTTCCTCTTTTATGTTCCATGTTTCTGCCCCGCACAATACTGTTGGCACAATCACTCCTTCATGCAATCTCCTCTTAGTATCCAGTCCCAAATGTCTATTTCTCATTACACTTTTTAATCCACCAAGGCATTTACTCGCTTCTCTCAATCTACATTCTACCTCCCCCACTCCTCCCTTTCCTGTCACATTCGCACCCAAGTATCTAAAATTATTCACTTCCTTTTAATACTCACTTCCAGTCTGTTGATACTCTCACCCCTTGTACACCTCATCACCTTACTTTTACCCAAATTTATCTTCAACCTCCTTCTTTCGCACACCTTCCCAAACTCTGCCACTAATTTTTTCAGTGCCTCCTCTGATCCTGCTACAAGCGCAGTGTCGTCAGCAAACAACAACCGGCTTATCTCCCACTTTTCTTCAGTTCCTTTAACCATTTTCAATCCCTGACCCACTACCCTTGCATTCATCTCTCGCACTACCCCATCCATGTATAAATTGAACAGCCAAAGCGACATAATACATCCCTGACGAAGTCCCACTTTTACTTCAAACCACTCACTCTCTCCATTTCGAATCCTAACACAAACTTTACTCTCATAAAAACTCTTGACTGCTCTTAACAGCTTTCCTCCTATCACATATATCTGCAATACCTTCCACAGTGTCTTCCTGTCTACCCTGTTGTAAGCTTTTTCCAGATCAATAAAAACCCAAAATACATCCTTACCTCTTCCTATAGCTTTCTCACATATCTGTCTTGCTACAAAAATCTGATCTACGCAACCTCTACCTGTCCTAAGCCCACACTGCTCCTCACCAATTACTCCCTCTGTTCCTTTCCTAATCCGCTTAATCAACACCCTCCCATAAGCCTTCCCAACTACACTTAACAAGCTGACCCCTCTGAAACTACTACACTCACATTGTCCCCCTTTCCCTTGTAAAGTGGAATTATACAGGCACTCCTCCAGTCCCCCGGCACTCTATCCTCTCTTAAACAAACATTGAATAACCTCACCAGCCAGTCCACCATAACTGCACCTCCTTTTTTCAGACATTCTGCATGGCATCTATCCAATCCAGGTGCCTTACCTGCTCTCATCATCTTATAATTCATTTATCCATTTATTTATCCATTTATCAGTTATTTATCCAATTCTTTTTTATTTATTTATTTACTTATTCATTTATTTATTCATTTATTTATCTATTTATTTATTTATTCATTTATTTATTTATTTATTTATTTATCTATTCAGTTATTCATTTATCCATTTATCTATTCATTTATCTATCTATCTAATTATTATTTCTTTTTATCTATTATATTTATTTGTTTATTCATTTTGTATCAAGACTGCGTTTTGGTTGGTTACCTGTCAAAGCGTTCTTACCTTGATTAGAAAAAGGTTGCAGTGGACAAAAACAAAGTAAAGAAGGACATAGTGAATAGGGTCATAGTGAACAAAGTCATGGTGAATAGGAACATAGTGTACAAGAACACAGAATCAACAAGAACACAGTGAACAAGAAGAAGTCAGACTTGAACAAGGACACATAATGAACAAGAACATAGTGAACAAGGTTACAGTCAGTGAGCAATTTAGTATATCGTCCGTATACCCTGGGCACATCTGTCCTTAGAGACAATATGGCGCCGAAAAAGATCGAATTATAGTATTGGTAAAGGAGGAATTTGTGGAAAGATGAAGAACGGAGAGACAACAGAAGTTAAAACTGATCAGCATCATTCTTTGAATAGAGACTATGTTCCAGTTAAAAAGAATGCGGTGTAACTGATCAGTAGGGATGTTACCAACGTTTCTAAGGTGGCGACGTTACTGATGCTGTATGCCTTGCCTTAGTGATTTTTTTTTAAATGATGTAAGGTGACATACCAGGCGAAATGTTCCATTTTCTGGCTAGGTTTACCTCCACACTAGAAGCTTTCCCGTGTACTGGATAGTTTCTACTCCAGACACCGACTCTGACTGCCTTCATGTTCACCTTCCCTAGACGTTCTTTTGAATGAAAATGACGTTCATGGAGTTTTTCCTAAACACAGGATATCTGAATAGGACCTCTTTGCCTCTTTTGGAAACCATAAACTTGAGTCCAAGGACACTTGATCTGGCAGACGACTTCCTGAGTGAAGACTGTGAGCGTGCCAAGACTTTGGGTATCTCGGTCTCCATCATGTCCGCTGAAGCTCTACTGCCCCACTGAAGGTCCTTAGTGCTCCAGATCATTCTCTGAACATACCCAAGACTATACATATTAGGCTTGCTCCTCCCATTCTCTCCCCCCCCTAGCCTTCTCCTCTTCCTCCTCCTCCTCTTCCTCCTCTTCCTTAGGCTTTTACGAAACAGTTTCCTCCTTCGCCTCTCACCATTCCTTCAAAAGCCTCCAACGACCATCTTTTTTTTTTTTCTTTTTTAACATTCTTCCCCTTCGTAGCTGATCTGCCTTGGCTCCCTCCCTCCCCTCCATTTTTCGCCTTTATTCCCGCCTCTTTCGTTCACTGCCCCCTCCCCCTCCCCTTTTTCTTCCTCTTCCTCCTCCACCCCTTCCTCTTCTTTCTCCTCCTCGGCCTGTTCTTGCCCACCCCACATTCTTTTCTCTCTCTTAACCCCCTTCCCCCTTTCACCTCTTTGTCCTTTCCCACCCCTCGGCGTCACCCGTCGTCTCCCCTCTCCCCATCTCACCGTTTGCATGTCCTCTTCCTCTGCTTAACGTTCGTTCCGCCCCCCCCCACCCTCTTTATTAACGGATTTCTTCATTATAACAACCGTTTGTTTGTAGCTTATCCTAGTGATTCCGCAATCATCGTCATCCTATGTTCCTCCTCCTCCTCTCTCCCTCTTCCACTTCCCCTCTTATTTTATTTTTATTTTTGTTTTATTTTATTTTGTTTTATTTTATTTTATTTTATTTTATTTTATTTTATTTTTTACTTATATATTTTTTCATTTTATTCTATTCTATTTTATTTTATTTCACTTTATCTTATTTATTCTATTATTTTTATTTACTTTATCTTATTTCGTTTTATTTTACAAAGAATTACAAAGGATTACAAAGGCGGAGCATGCCGACAGAAGACCTTTTGGTCCATATCTAAGTCGGATGCGAAAAAAAATCATAATAGTGATAAATTGATAGATAATAACTATAATAATGTAAATAACAAATAAAATACATACAAATAAACAATAATAAACAAACAGGTAAATAGTAAATAATAATTAATTGACATATAACTAATAATGAATGAAAATCAAACACACAAATAATAACAAAACAGAAACAAATAATATGAAATAAATTATAAAGATTACAGCATCTTACTTAGGCGTTTATCTAAATTATTTTTAAAGCTTCGAAGTGAACTACATTGCACTGCCTGTGCAGGAAATTTATTCCATTCATTAACTACACGGTTGGCGAAGTTGTTTCTACCCACTTCCAAATTGAATCTATTTCCGGACAGTTTGAGACCATTGTTTCTTGTCGAATTTTCATTCAATGTGAAAATTTTGTCACTTTTGATGCTGTCAATTCCCTTTAGAATTTTAAAGACCTGTATCAAGTCACCTCTGAGTCTACGGTTTTTTAGGGAAAACATATTCATATGTTTTAGTCGATTTTTGTATGATTTATTTTTTATATTTGGAATTAGTTTTGTGGCTCGCCGTTGTACTTTTTCCAGTCTGTCAATGTCTTTAATGAGATTCGGTGACCATACGGAAACAGCATATTCCAAATGTAGACGAACTAACGATTTATATAACTTGTTAGTGAGTGATGGACTTCTGAAGTCAAAAGCTCGCGCAATCAGTCCTAGAATCTTATTTGCTTTCTCAGAGGCTGAAATACACTGCTTGGATGATTTGAGATCGTTACTGATAATTACGCCGAGATCTTTTTCACTATTCACTTTTGTTAACGAATTTCTAAATAACTTGTAATCGTACTTACTGTTATTTTTACCTATGTGCATTACCTTACATTTACTTGTGTTAAATTTCATTAGCAACTTTTCAGACCATTGCTGTAATTTATCTAAAGCTTATTGAATATCTAATTGGTTTAAGTAATCATTTGCCATTCCGCACAGTTTTGTATCATCAGCAAATTTGGAAACAGTAGATTTTAGTCCATGGTCTATATCATTTATATATACTATGAATAGAAGTGGCCCAAGAACGGAACCCTGAGGAATTCCACTTGTAACATTTTTCCATCGAGAAGTTTTTTCATTTAAAACAACTCTGTTTTCGATCATTCAACCAATTAGTAGGCCAACTTAATAGGCTACCACTTATTCCGTGTGAAGCTAATTTAGTAAGTAGTCTTTCGTGGAGGACGGTATCAAAAGCTTTTGCAAAGTCTAGATATATTAAATCTATATTGTTTCTTTTGTCATAATTCGAGATAACTGTGTTGTAGAATTCGAGTTAGTTAGTCACGTAAGAACGTTTCCGTCTGAAACCATGCAGGCTATTATTTATCAAACAGTTACTCTCTAAATGATGTTCGATAGCATCTCTGATGATAGTTTCCATTATTTTTCCTACGATTGAAGTCAAACTTATAGTCCTATAGTTATTTGGTTTCTTTTTGTCACCTTTTTTGAATATGGGAGTAACGTTAGCTAGCTTCCATTCTCTTGGGACATCTCCGGATGAGATGAATTTCTTGAAAATAATTTCTAATGGAACGACGAAGATCTACTTATTCGTTTTCCGATGGTGTCTTTTTCATTCGTTGATATCACTGGTTCCCATCTTGGGGTGGAGTGGGGTGGTGGTGTGGGGGTGGAGTGGGGGGGTGGAGTGGGGTGGAGGGGTCACATAGTGGGGCCATACACCAAAATCTAGTGGTAGTTAGTGAAAGCCTCACGATTTTACTTGATCTTGAAGGGACCTCTCCAGATGACCAAAGAACAGAAATCCATAAAGCTAGGATACACAGGAAAACAAGATGGAGAGCCTTTTGACCTGCAAGAAGCATTCTCTTCCTCCTCTCTTTATTCCCTGTAATTACATTTAAGTCATTTTCCTTTGATATTTTTGTCTCCTCAGTGATGATGATGATGATGGTGGCAGCTCTTCACTCATTATCTCTTCTCTGCCACAGTAAGATGTGATCCTTATCATTTCCATCTTGAAGTATGATTCTTCATGTCTTGTATTGTGTTGCTGCATGTATTTGTCTTCTTACTTCGCTTCTAATTCTAACTCTTCCTCTTTCTCTTCTCTTCCCTTTTCTGTTCTCTTTACTACCACTCTACTCCCTCCTCCTCCTCCTCCTCCTCCTCCTCTTCCTCCTCCTCTTCCTCCGCCTCCTCTTCTACTTCGGTTCTTCTCCCTCCTCATCTTCCTTCTTCCAATCCTTTCCTTCCTTTTCTTTCTCCTTCCTTCCCTCTTTTTCTTCCATCTTCTCCCCTCTTCCTCTCTTCCTCCTCCTCCTCCTCCTCTTCCTCTTCCTCCGCCTCCTCTTCTGTTTCGGTTCTTCTCCCTCCTCATCTTCCTTCTTTCAATCCTTTCCCTCCTTTTCTTCCTCCTTCCTTCCCCCTTTTTCTTCCATCTTCTCCCCTCTTCCTCTCTTCCTCCTCCTCCTCCTCCTCTTCCTCTTCTACTTCGGTTCTTCTCCCTCCTCATCTTCCTTCTTCCAATCCTTTCCCTCCTTTTCTCCCTCCTTCCTGCCTTCTTTTTCTTCCATCTTCTCCCCTCTCCCTCTCTTCCTACACCCCTTATCCTATTCTCCTTTCCCTCTTCCTTATCTTCATTCTACCTCTTCATTCTCCGCTTCTTCCCCATCCCCCACTGTTACTACTTCTTACTTACACTTCCGTTAGCCTTCACACATTTACCCTATTTTTCCCACATTATCGCCTCTTCTTCTTCCTCCCCTCATCCTCCTCTTAATTCTCTTCTACATCACCGTAAAATTGTCAATCATTCTACTATTCCCTATAACCATCCTTCATCATCATTTTACCTTCCTTCTTCTCCTCCTTCTCTCTCTCCTTTTCTCTCCTTTCTTTTCAATATTTCCTTCTTCCCCTCATTCTCCATATCTTCCTCTTCTTTATCTAATTCTCCTACCACTTTAGTCTACCTCCTGCATTGTTCCCTTCTTTCGTTTTCATATACCTATGTCTTTCGTCAAGTTTCTTCTTTGTTCTATCCTACTTCCTTTTCTCTCTCTCTCTCTCTCTCTCTCTCTCTCTCTCTCTCTCTCTCTCTCTCTCTCTCTCTCTCTCTCTCTCTCTCTCTCTCTCTCTCTCTCTCTCTCTCTCTCTCTCTCTCTCTCTCTCTCTCTCTCTCTCTCTCTCTCTCTCTCTCTCTCTCTCTCTCTCTCTCTCTCTGTATCTATCTATCTATTTATCTATCTACCTATATATTTATCTATATATCTATCTATCTATATATCTATCTATCCATCTATCTATCTATCTATCTATCTATCTATCTATCTATCTATCTATCTATCTATCTATCCATCTATCTATCTATCTGTCTATCCATCTATCTATCTCCCTCTACAATATCTATCTGTCTATCCATCTATCTATCTATCTGTCTATCCATCTATCTATCTCCCTCTACAATATCTATCTGTCTATCCATCTATCTATCTCCCTCTACAATACCTATCTGCCTATTTACGAGTATCTATCTTCTTTGCCATACTTGTCACTGTCTCCTGACATCACCCTTTCTCTTCTTCTTCTTCCTCTCCCTCCTCCTCCTCATCCTACACTTCCTCCTCCTACTCTTCTTTCTCTTCCTCCTCGTCCTCCTCTTCCTCTTCCTCCTCCAGTTCATACGTCGCTTTCCTTCCTTTCTCCATCTTCCTCTAAGAGTTTTTTTTGTTTTTTTTTGTTTCCTTTTGTTTTTTCGGTGTCTTGTGCTTCTCTGCTGTGACCAGACATCTTGAACGGCGATCTTCTTTTGTTTCCTTCCACTCGATAACTTTTGGCACTTTGATGAGATAACAGGATAAAACGAAATGAAATAGAATAGAATAAAATAAAATAATATGAAACAAGATAGAATACAAAAGAATAAAACAGTATAATATAAAATAGAATCAAAATAAAGATAAGAACAGAAACAGAAATGAAAATAGAAAACGCAAAAAAAAAAAAAAAAAAAAAAACTTGCACAGGAAAGACATTCCAAAAATGCTTAGGTGCAACTCATTGTCTGAGGGTGAGAAGCTGACACCAGGAAGCGCTTAGTGTTGCCACCTTAGCCCTACGTGCTCAGATAGCTTGGATCAGTGGTTTATGAAGTGAGATGGAGTCCTATCGTGAATCACAGGAAGGTGCAATCCTTGAAGAAGAAGAAAAGAAAACGGAAAAGCTCGCAGAGTTTGAGGGATAGAGACACACACACAGAGAGAGAGAGAGAGAGAGAGAGAGAGAGAGAGAGAGAGAGAGAGAGAGAGAGAGAGAGAGAGAGAGAGAGAGAGAGAGAGAGAGAGAGAGAGAGAGAGAGAGAGAGAGAGAGAGAGAGAGAGAGAGAGAGAGAGAGAGAGAGAGAGCGAGCGGGGGGGGATAGGAGGGAAAGAGACAGATTGACAGGCAGAAAGAGAGAGAAGGGGAGGGGAGGGGGGCGTCAGGAGGGGAACAGCAACTCGGGACAGTGGGAATGCAAGAGGAGGAGGGGGGGTTATTAAATAGAGAAAAACGTGAGTGACAGCGAATGATAAGAACGGGTGACTCTGAATAGGAACAAAAACCTCCTACTGCCAACAGAAGGCCTCCTGCCACCAGTGGCCCCCCTGACAACAGTCAACAACCATTGCCAACAGGGAAAGGGGGCTGGGACGGGAGGGAAACAAAGAACCGCCAACGGGTAGTCGAGCCGAGAGCATTCTCTACGTTCCAACAGAGGCCGGTTGGCAGCAGGATGGGGTGGGGTGTTGGGTGGGGTGTGCGTGGGGGGGGACTATTTCCCACCGGTGCGAAGCCCCCGGGGGGTGGGGGGAGTGAAGGGGGGGGGTTATGCATGGGGGGGGGGTGAACAGAAAATGGGAAGATGGGATGTGCCCGGGGGAGGGAGGGAGTAGGGAGGAGGGGATTGAAGGAGTAAGGGCAGGTAGAGAAAAGAAAATGGAAGATACATACATACATATACCAAAGGCCTTTTCCCCCTTACACGGGGGGTAGCCAAAAAGAAAAAGGCATAGAAACCACTCCCACCCATTCCATTTCCTATATATTCCACTCCCTTCCACCCTCCACCCTCCCTCTCATCTTGGCACCTCCTAGATGACGGGTCATCCCTGCATCCTGTCTACTGCCCTGGGTCAGAACAGTGTCGCAAGGTAAAAAAAAAAAAAAAAAAGGCTGAGAAGGCTCATGCCAGACGATATTATTCATCATAGAGAATTTTTGGCTAACTAGAGTAGTAATTTTTTTTTTTTTCTAAATATGAACAACAAGTAATAGGTGGTAAGACAATGCTAGAGTTACCACAAACTCGCATATTACACATTTTAAAATTGATATATCTTCAATAACGCATAAAGAGAAACAAAGTTTCTTAGTCACATAAAACCAACTCGATTAACACCAGATCAAACGAAGTCAAGTTAGATTAGGTTAGATTAAATGGGATCAAATTGAATAAACTCAAGATACAAAACCAAAATAAATAAATAAATAAGATAAGATAAGATAAGATAAAATAAAATAAAATAAAATAAAATAAAATAAAATAAAATAAAATAAAATAAAATAAAATAAAATAAAATAAAATAAAATAAAATAAAATAAAAAACACTACATACATATACCAACCCCTTTTCCACCTTACAAGGGAGGTAGTCAAAAAACAACGGGATAAAATCCACTCCCCCCATTCCATCTCCACATACTCCACTCCCATCCACACCCCTCCCTCCCTCCCTCCCTCCCTCCACTCTTGGCTCCTACTGGATGACGGGTCATCTCTGCATCTCGTCCGTAACCCTGGGTCAAAAGCAATGTAGTAAGACACAGCACATCCACAGCAAGGCCTCTTCATTTTATCGGCAATCCCCTTCTCCGTCCCCTCATGCAGTAAAAGAGAAGACGGGGAGAAATACCCTCGTGCTGCGTCAAAATATCATTCACACATCCCCCATTCCCCTCCTACTCCCTTCCATGCATCACAGCATCATCCATACACATCCATTCTTCATTCACCCCTATCTTCTGTCTTCTTCCTTCCTTTCTCAACAGACACCCCCCCCCCTTTATACTCAATCCATCCATCTCATTCTTGGTCGCCCCCTCATGTTCACTCCTTCCACATCTGCCTTCCACACGTCTTTTACTAATATTTCTTCACCCATTCTTTCCATGTGACCAAACCATCCTAATACTCTTTCATCAACCCTATCTCCCAACTCCCTTACCACCATAGCTCTCCTCCTCACCTCCTCGTTTCTCACTCTATTCAGCCTAGTAATCCCTATCATACTTCTCAGGCATTTAATCTCAACCACATTCAAACTCTTCCTCTCATTCTCTCATATGTTCCATGTTTCTGCCCTATACAGTGCTGTCCACACAATCACTCCTTCATACAATTTCCTCTTAGCATCTAGTCCCAAATGTCTATTTCTCATTACACTTTTTAATCCCCCAAGGCATTTACTTGCTTCTTTCAATCTACATTCTACCTCTACCTCCACTTCTCCCTTTCCTGCTACATTCACACCCAAGTATCTAAAGCTATCCACTTCCTCCAGTCTCTCTCCCTTAATACCCACTTCCAATCTGCTGCCACATTCTCCCTTTGTACATCTCATCACCTGACTATTACCCACACTTATCTTCAACTTCCTTCTTTCGCACACCTTCCCTAAATCTGTCACTAACTTCTCTAGTCCCTCCTTTGACCCTGCCACAACCGCAGTGTCGTCAGCAAACAAGAACTAGCTTATCTCCCATTTTTCTCCATTTTCTTTAATCATCTCTAATCCCCGTCCCATTACCCTTGCGTTTACCTCTCGCACCACCTCATCCATGTTTAAATTGAACAGCAAAGGCGACATAACACACCCCTGGCGAAGTCCCACTTTTACCCCAAACCACTCGCTCACTCTTGACTGCTCTTAACAGCTTTCCTTCTATCCCATATATCTGCAATATTTCCCACAATGCCTTCCTGTCAACCGTGTCATAAGCCCTTTCCTAATCCATAAAGGCCCAAAATACATCCTTGTTTTTTTCTAGAGCTTTCTCACATATCTGCCTTATTAAAAAATCTGATCCACGCAACCCCTACCTGTCCTAAACCCATACTGATCCTCACCAATTACTCCTTATGTTTCTCTCCTTATACTCTCAATCAAAACCCTCCCATAAGTCTTCCCAGCTACACTCAACCTTTATACAAACATAAAACAACCTTACCAACCAGTCTACCATTACTGTACCTCCCTCTTTTAGACACTCTGCATGACATCCATCCAACCCAGGTGGTTTGCGTAAACACAAAATACAAAAAAAGTTCCTGGTATTCCTTACCGATAGAATGAGAAAGTAGATATTAAAAATAATGAGTCTTATGCAAGGAAGGTACCGAGTTAGCAAATTATATAAAGTAAAACAAGACAAAATAAACATATAATGTCTCCTGTGGGCAGAAGAATGGTCGTCGACGTCAAAAACACAAAGAAGCATGATATCTTTACTCGAAGAATATACTTTTTATTTCGCTTGAGAGAAAAAGAGAGAGAAAGGAAGAGAGATAGGGGGGGTGGTAAAGAGGGAAAGTGAGGAAACGTACGGGTATTAGATAAAGGATAAAACAAAGGAGACAAGCTACACAAAGGATATTAAAAAATGCCCGGCCATCCGATATAGACAGAGTCGGTCATTTTCAGCATCCCCGCTTTTCATGCGAAACAGGTAAGGAGGTAAATTGAAAGGGACCTGGAGTGTGGGCTGGAACAGAGAAGGGAATAAGAGAAAGAAGAAACAAACGCGGCACGTCAAAGTTAGAAAATGAGTGAAGGAGAAATGTAAATTACACGGGAGGGAGACAAAAGGAAGATGGAAATGGAAGGAAGAAATTGAGGTCTAGGTGTGGATGAGTGGCTTCCTCAAAAGGGAAGTTGAGAGTCTTAATGTTAGATTTAGTGGGTTTATGCTAGAGCCGTGGGGAACAGAGGTGTGGGAAACCAGAAGAAGGTGGGGAGACAGGGGAGAAAATCTGATACTGAGGTTTAAGAGAACAGAGTTGGAAGGAAAGGGAATATAGAAAAGATGCAGAGAAGTGACTACACAGGAGATGGAAATTTGTTGAAGGGACCGCAAGAATGAAAGGAGGAAGGGTGGAGAAGGGGAGGAAGACTACGAAGGGCCATTGCGCAAATATGAAACGCAGAAACGAAGAGTGCATGTCGTATAAGGAAAGTGAAAGTAAAAGACTTCGAGGGGTACAGTGGAGGGATTTGTGGCCTCGGAAAGCAGGAAATGGGTGGGGTATTGTTCAACTGGATCGGGGTGAGGGAATGGAAAGTAACGAAAGTCAAGGGAAGAGAATGGGAGATTTGGGTGACGTGTGAAGGAACGAGATAATCTGAAACAGAAGGAAGAAGCGCTGATTTGGAGAAGGCACACGGTTGCCGGAGGGTTTTAAAGGAAGCTCACTGACAGTTCCCGCGGAAAGTCATGAGGGGAGTACCACAAGGAACATCATTCCGTCAATGGAGTTTATGAAGGTAAATTATTTAATTTGACTATGTTTGAGGTAAGAAGAGAGGGAATGTGTATACCAGAGAGAGAAATGGTGTATGAACATGAGTGAAGCATCTTTGTGCACTATTTTGGGACACACTTTGTTTCATTTCCAAGTACTGCAATAACTGATATGTTTTCGGTAACTGTAGGCGATGTGTTGGTTTATGTCGTACATATATGAATTAACAGATTGATTTATATTATAAATCTAAGATGAAAGCAACAACTTACACCGACCTGTCACTCTATTACTTACAAGTAAAGATAACAAATTGTCATGAATATCCTTTGCCTCACTTCTAGTACTGCTTGCTGTGGTTCTGTTCTTGAAGTGTCATAAAGAATTATCAGTTCTCTCAACAATACTAGAATATCTCCAGGTGTTTCAGGATTGGATTACTGTTATCGTCATTCTAGTTATAATTAATTGGTTCATAACCTTTAATCCGGCTATTATCATCTTCTGCTTAATTACCCTCTTTATCTTTCCAGCTTTGATTTATTGTAATTGTTTACATCATCGCTATCATCAGTCATGCTGCTGTCATCAACATCGTTCTCTGTAACGTTGATGTTGTCGTTGTTGCTGTCTGTCTCGACTTGTCGTCCATGTCCTCAGCACTTCGACATCTTCAGACCCCTCGGTCTAAGCTCCCTGGGACCCTTGCTGGTTACTTGGTCGTTGTCACGACTTTCGACGTCGTCTATAAACATTTCAAAGGAGTGACAGCAAATAAAACGACAGCTATCATCGATAAAGTGTACACACACACGTACGCACACACGTACACAAACACACACACACACACAAATACACACACACACACAAACACACACACACACAAACACACACACACACACACACACACACACACACACACACACACACACACACACACACACACACACACACATACACACACACACACACACACACACACACACACACACACACACACACACACACACACACACACACACACACACTACACACACACACTACACACACACACACACACACACACGTACGTACACACACACACACACACACACACACACACACACACACACACACACACACACACACACACACACACACACACACACACACACACACACACACACACACACACACACACACAGTATTTCAGAAACAATACATTATATATAACATGAACCAAGTATTGAAAATAAATAAATAAAAAAGTCAAAATACTGGAAATGGGCATAATTACAGAGACCATTAATGACTTATTCAATCGAAAGTAAACAATTACAGGTACGAAAGAGGACCTAGCTGTGTTCCTCATCGTAAGTTGTCACCAGACAAGAACATAAGTAAAGTTGTTTTTGGCGAACATTGAATGCCTTCAATGACATGGGCAGAGACGACGTAAAAAGAAAAAAAAAATAGGAATTAATCCACCCCAGAGTACAGTAGACTAAGCAGTTGTAGCGCCTCAGCACAAAACAAAGAATGTAATAAAGATCGAGAGATTGCAAATAATAGTAGCCAAACTAGTTCTGTATGAGAAAGAATTTGACATGTTGGAACTGACATCATTAAAAGAAAAGAGAAGTAGAATTATTGTGCTGTTCAGATTTATGTACTGAAAGAGTATGAATACAGTATATAAAAAACACACAATTTTACGTACAGACAGATCATATGGGACAGCTGAAAAGAGGAATTAGTCCAATCTGAAAAATAAACAAATCTGATACCAAATTGCATCGATGAAGACAAAGACAAGGGACCTGACAAGCAAAGCTCCTTCCTGAACATTGCAGTTAAGTAAAGACAATAAAATAAACATACACAAAATATCTCTTCCTACCTTTCATTCCGGA
>NC_134799.1:58092198-58099698 GCF_046742065.1 Oratosquilla oratoria
AATTAAAAGGTGTATAGAAAACTCAAAGTTAATAAAATACCAGGGCCTGAAGGTTGGCATCCAGGAATCTTAAAGGAAATAAAAAATGAGATTGTTGTTCCATTAGAAATTATTTTCAAGAAATCCATCATATCCGGAGATGTCTCAAGAGAATGGAAGCTAGGTAACGTTACTCCCATATTCAAAAAAGGTGACAAAAAGAAACTAAATAGCTACAGGCCTATAAGCTTGACTTCGATCGTAGGAAAAACGATGGAAACTATCATCAGAGATGCTATCGAACATCATTTAGAGAGTAACTTTTTGATAAATTATAGCCAGCATAGATTCAGACGGAAACGTTCTTGCATGGATAACTTACTCGAATTCTACAACACGGTCATCTCGAATTATGACAAAAGAAACAATATAGATTTAATATATCTAGACTTTGCAAAAACTTTTTACACCGTCCCCCACGAAAGACTACTTACTAAATTAGCTTCACATGGAATAAATGGTAGCCTATTAAGTTGGACTAGTAATTGGTTAAACGATCGAAAACAGAGTTGTTCTAAATGGCAAAACTTCTAGATGGAAAAATGTTAGGAGTGAAGTTCCTCAGGGCTCCGTTATTGGGCCACTTCTAATCATTGCATACATAAATGATATAGACCACGGTTTGAAATCTATTGTCTCCAAATTTGCTGAAGATGCAAAACTGTGCGGAATGGCAAATGATCATTTAAACCAGTCAGATATTCAAAAAGATTTAGATAAACCACAGCAATGGTCTGAAAAGTGGCTAATGAAATTTAACATAAGTAAAAATAGCGGTAAGTACGATTACAAGTTATTTGAAAATTCGTTAACAAAAGTGGATAGTGAAAAGGATCTCGGCGTAATTATCTGTAAAGATCTCAAATCATCTAAGCAGTTTATTTCAGACTCTGAGAAAGGAAATAAGATTTTAGGACTGATTGCGCGATCTCTTGACTTCAAAGGTCTATCTCTCATTAACAAGCTATATAAATCATTAGTTCGTCCACATTTGGATTATGCTGTTTCTGTATGGTCACCGAATCTCATTGAAGACATTGACAGATTGGAAAAAGTACAACGGTGAGCCACAAAACTAATTCCAAATATCAAAAATAAATCATACAAAAATCGACTAAAACATATAAATCTGTTTTCCCCCCAAAAAGTGTAGACTTAGAGGTGACTTGATACAGGTCTTTAAGATTCTAAATGAATTTACAACATCAGAAGTGAATTTTTTTTTTTCAAAATGAATGAGAATCCAACAAGAAATAATGGTTTCAAGCTGTCAGGAAATATATTCAATTTGGAAGTGGGTAGAAACAACTTCGCCAACCGTGTAGTTAATGAATGGAGTAAACTTCCTGCAAAAGCAGCGCAATGTAGTTCAGCTTGAAGCTTTAAGATTTATTTAGATAAACACCCAAGCAAGATGCTGTAATGTCTGCCATTTATTTTATATTGTTTGTTTATTTGTTTGTTATTATTTGTCTGTTTGTTTATTATTATTTGCTTGATTAATATTTATTATTAGTTATCTCTCAATCTATTATTTACTATTTCCCTGTTTGTTTATTATTTAACTTTACTATTTATTTATTTCATTTATATTATATATTTTTTTCGCATCCGACCTAGTTATGGACCAAAAGGTATTCTGGCGGTATGATCCTCCTTTGTAATCCTTACCTCCTCATCTAATGTATATATATATATACATATATATATATATATATATATATACATATATATATACATATAAATATATGCATACATATATATATATATGTATACAGTATATACAGTATATATACATACATATATATGTGTATATATATATTTGTATATATACACATATATATTTGTATATATACATATATATATATATATATATATGTATGTATATATATATATATGTAGATATATATATATATATATATATGTATGTATGTATCTCTAGTCACTGGGACCCATTCAGTGTTGTACATATATATATATATATATATGTATATATATATATATATATATACATATATATATATATATATACATATATATATATATATATATATATATATATATATATATATATATATATACACACAATTTTTTTTATGTGGGAGTGAAATGTCATTTCCACGGGCTTTCAGCCCGTGGGTACTATAGGGTATATATAAGGTCGAAACCAGTGTTGCCAACTGTGAAGAGCTTCTAGGGTATCATAATTGTATCACTGAGAAATCCACCAGTTTTGGGTTGAACAAGTTGTCAGAAAGTGAAAAAAAAAATGTAACTGTACGAAGTTTACTGAAGTTGTAGCAGAGAGCAGGAAGACATTATAGGAAACCCACTAAAGAAACACAGCAGTATATGATATCTTTTCATTTTATTTCGAGAAGAATTTCACAACATTCGCTCAAAAGTTCTAAAACCCACCAATAAAACACCCGATTATATCGTATTTTTTTATTTCGAGGAATATTTCACAACATTCGTTCAAAAGTTCTAAAAATCAAAGATATACATAAGTACGAACTAATATGGAAATTTTTTATGGAATGTGACAAGGCACAGGAATAACAAGGAGCCCGGCGGATTGTATTGGCTGTCGTTAAATCACTGACTAATCTAAGTCATGTTGTTAGCTACAAATAAATAGTCAAAGAACATTTCACACTTTTATGAATATAAGAAGGATGTTGTGCCATCCAAATTTTCTGTCCTCAGTGTTCTTTGTCTCTTGCATCCCCACATCAGTCCTTTGAACACTTAGAGCCTGAGGACAATTTATGCCTTGAGACAAATCACACTTTGAGGGCATTTCACGCCTGGAGGACAATTCACAATTTGAGGACAGTTCACACCATCAGGACTATTCGCACCTTGAGGACAAATCACACCTGGAGGACAAATCACACCTTTAGGATAATTCACGCATTGAGGGAATTCACACCTGGTGGACAGTTCACACCCTGAGGACAATTTACGCCACCAGGACAATTTCCACCTTGAGAACAAATGACATTTGGAGGACAATTCAGACTTTGACGACAATTCACACTTAGGGGCAGCTCATACCTTGAGGGGAGTTCATATCTTGAGGACAATTCACACTTTGAAGACAATTCAAACCTTGAGGATAATTCACACCTTAAGGATGAATCACACTTTGAGGACAATTCACACTTTGAGGACAATTTACATCATGAGGACAATTTACACCATGAGGGCATTCCACACCATCCTAAGCTTCAGTGTGCAGTCCTATCCCACAAATTATTGCCCTGTTAACATAGAACTGCCATGTTAACCCTAGTTAACGATGATATAATTACCACGTTTACAGAAACTGATGCCTTTTTCTTATTTTCACTTAGCACGGAAAAATGAACAGTCAATATAAGCATGTTAACATTATTGTTAACATATTTTGGGTGAAATTAATGTGATATATTCAGATGTTAACCGTAAAGTTAACAACGATACACTTCGATTATAAATTAATGCACGTTAGATTTATGTCAAATGAGAAAGTTAACATACATTTAGTCCAGTTAACATACACTTAACATGTTGACCTCACTCCGGGTTAAATGACTACAGCTAGAAGATGGCCTTAACTAGATAAGTTTATTAGAGTTTAGTATGTACACCAGTCACTAAGCTAGAGATTAGTGAACCCAGTTACGCATATTTTGCCGTGACTTCCAGTCCTTTTCGGCCGGTTTGTTCATTTGTTTATTTTCATTTTTTTATTATTATTTTTTTAACCACTTGGTCATCCACATAGAGAACGAGATTCGAAAAGTACCAAAAACTGTCTTGATGGATTGTTTATCTACGGTCTCATATCCTTGTTCCGGTGAATGGTTCGATCATAATCTTATAGAGAAAAATAATAAAGAAAATCAAACCATATAGAGATAATATTCAAACCCAATGAACGCACCTACTACGTGATTCTGATCTCAGTTTATCATGACTAATCTAACAGCAATTTTAATTCGTCACTACCTACTCCATTCACATAGACTTGACATTTTGGGGCTCAAAGTAGACCTAGATTTCAGAGAAACCCGTATAAGTGCCCGAATTCGCCCTTAGTCACCTCATTTCAAGACATCAATATTTCCCCCTCTATAATTTGACAGATCACTCCTCATAAGACGTTTAAATGCAGGGAAAGATTGACGTAGAATAGCGTCAAGTGTGACTATAAGGTGCCTCAAGTATGTTGCGACTCGGACGAAAAAGTCTAAACCCGTTTTGTGCTTGACGAATCTGTTTTGTTTTTTCGAACCGTCCCGTTGGTAATATTCTCATAACTTTAAGAACCCTGACGATTCATTCCGTTCGCTCCTGAATGAACGTGAGCGATATCATATGAAAATACTCTTGTGAAACGCTCAATGTAGTGGTTGCTAGTAGGTACTGCCCCCAGTCATTTATGAAAAGGTGAAAAAGTTGTGTATTGTCATGACACATTTAAGGAGTTCGAAACCAGAACCATTATGCCCTCCCCTACAAATGCGCCCTGAGAAAATCTAGTTGTGTCTGGTCATCATGCCCAGTGAGGGGAGGAACTTACATTAGGAGGCGCTTAGCTGCAACCGGAGTGGTTTAATCTCTAGCTTTTCGGTTGAATCACTACGTTCTTATGTACACTTTCGAATAGGGAATATGCATGAATTTTCTCTCCACTGCTTACGTAAGATCCTGTATGACCTCTGACCTTTCTTCAAACCCAGGTGAGATATTAATTTTGATCAGGATTGTCTGTTTATCTTTTATTATTATTTGTAGCTTTACAGCCAAATGGCTGAATCAATTGACATGAAATTTTCAGGAACGATAAGCATAGGTCCTTCTATGACTCCATTAAATTTTGAGAGTAATTGAATTAAAAATTTCTCTGTATTTTTATAAACAATTGTTTGGTTTACTTCAGATCATTATCCTTATCCAATTTTTATTTTATAACCCTGTCTATCATAATTGTAATTGTATTTTTTCTCACATCGATAAGGATAAATGTTCTAGGAATCACGAGCATTGGTCAATATACATATATATATATATATATATATATATATATATATATTATATATATATATATATATATATATATATATATATATATATATACTATAACTCAAAAATGATTGCTGATAGATGTTTATTACTAGTATGTTGGAAGCCGCATATGTGTTTTTTGTTTGGCAGAAGACCTAGACTTAATATAATTCTAAAATGTCAAACTCAAGGTCAGATTGACCCTGAAAACTCAAATTTAAGGTCACGTTTTATTTTAGAGGTCTCAGTATTGAAAGCTGTTACAGTTAGACAGTTTACTGTCACCTTGGTAGTGCAATTTGGTAAATCGCAACCGTCGGGCGAGGTTTGCTGTGCGTGGTACCACTTGTTTGTGTGTTATTGTTTATGTATATATGAGTCCAAACTTGCACATACTTACACCTTCACGTGAGTGAGGTATGTGTACATGTGCATCAATGCTTGACTTTGTAATCTAAAAGCTCTTTTTATTTTTCAATCGATTTGTCGTCAGTTATTGTCGCGCACTTCAATCTTATGTCACTTTTTCGTTACTTCGAATTCTGTTGATACATAGAAGAAATGCAACGTCAGTCTATTAGTCCTCTTAGTTTGATCAACACATGTTCCATACTTTTCCCCGTTTTTTGTCTTCATTATAAGATAAACACGCAATCATGGCTCACTACAACCTTTCCATTTTCCCGATATATTTCGTAAAAGAAAAAAGATTAGGTATATCAAAAATTATATTTCGTTCCACTGGGAACTTCACCATGGATGTTCATATAGTATTACGAAATAATCCAATGCTGTACGATTGTTTTCCTCTTTGTAGTTATAACGAAATTTGTTATGCATGTGGTGTGTTGATTGAGTCACTTTACGATTGTTTTTTCTCTTCGGATTGCGTGAGATCTCAAGAAATTATTACATTTCTTACACAATTGCGAAGTCACTAACACCATAGCTTTACACAGTTTTCCCTCACAATGGTCGTTGTCTCCATCGTATCTCACTGCGATATCGTAAGCGTGATATCCGATATCGGACGTATGATATCGGGCATACGATATCGAATGTACGATATTGGACGTACGACATCGGACATACGATATCGGGGGCCCAATATCGTTCGTCCGTCATTGGAGGTACGAAATCGGACATACGATATCGGGCGCCCAATATCGTTCGTCCGTTATTGGACGTACGATATCGGACGTAAATGTCGGACGTACGATATCGGACGTAAATATCAGACGTACGATATCGGACGTATGATATTGGACGTGCGATATCGAATATACGATACTGAACGTACGACATCGGACATACGATATCGGGCGCCCTATATCGTTCGTCCTTTATTGGGCGTACGATATCGGACGTACAAATTCGGATATTATCAAACGAAAAGTCTGTAGCTTCGCGTGAAATTATAGATATTATGATGGTCTTGCTCTCACTGTAACGCCTTATTGTCGAGCTTGGTAGTTAAGTGTAATTACTAAATTGCAGTGGATGAAACCATTGCAACTGCTGTCTCTCACGAAGTCTTCTCTTCACTTGAAAGTTGCAACGCAATGAAGAACGTACCCACTATACATCTGAATCACATGGCCTTTTCTCTTTTAATTATGATTTATTATTATCGTATTTCATGTATCATTGAGGTATGTGGTCTTCAAAAGTATGCTGTTGGTTGTGGAAAATCAAAATCTTATTATTTCGGAAAGAGGGCCTGCTCGTGGTTGTCGCACTTGTGTCGAGTTCGCAGAAGGAGTTCTCCTAAGTAGCAGTCTTGAGGCAGGTGGAGGAGGGTGTTGCTTGTTAGGACTTGCGACTTGGTCTAGACGAAGGTGTCTAGCACTCGTTCAAAGACGAGTTAAGTACCGAAGGGTTTCAGCTGGTGGTTGAAGGTGTTTTTTTTTTTTTTTTTTTTTTTTATGAGGTGGTGTGAGAGAGCTACACTGTACAAGGTTGGAAGTACGAGCAATGGAGTAAGATGAGGGATGGGGGATCCTAACACTCGGGGGCCGTTGGCTCCTTCGGTCCCCGCGTCCTTCACGTACCGGGGGATCCTTCCGGAGGCGGCCGACACATGTCGGGAGAGCCGGGACGCTGCGGGGAGGCCGGTGGCGCTCCCTTGGGATAGAAGTAGGGAGCGAACCGATGGAGGCTGGAGGGAGCGAGGGGCGGGTACACGGGGCGGGGTAGTTTGACCGTATCCGACGACGTGGAGGAGGACGACGAAGTGGAGGGGGACAGGGAGGACAAGGAGGAACTCGTCACGATGCCTCCCAGGGGCGGGAGAACACCCCCACTAGCTCCCGCTGTCCCTCTTCCGCTTCCAATCCCCATGGAAGACCCGAGGCCGCTGTGGGCGTGCGCTGTCGACGCGGCTCCTAAGGAGGCGGAATGCGCTAG
>NC_134799.1:58124698-58132198 GCF_046742065.1 Oratosquilla oratoria
AGGAGCTGCAGCAGCTTCGCAAATGACAATCACAGACAATTCTCCTAGCGCTAATCAGTCGTTATCCAGTAAAAGGAGTCGAACGCCGAACACGCGACATTCAGAACCATAAACTCATTTGTCAACGTTTGCATGTCCGTCAGAAAATGTTAATATAATCGCCAATCTCGACCAGCTGACGAGCTGATACCGACAGTATCAGCCAAATCATCAGTCAATCAAAACCGGTGACGCCTCATTAAGCCGATGCACCTGTAAAACCCGGTGTTACCTTCTCAGGAAATGAAGAACAGTCATGTGGTAGGTCAGGGCAGGCGGGCGGGTGATGGCGTCGGCCGTGGAAGAATGTGAAGAAAACGGAAGCTCAGTTGAAGGAGACGGTGACGAAGGAAGAAGAAAGAAGGGTGAAGGTGTATAGAATTCATATAAGGAGGGTGAAGAGAGACTGGGAGACTGAATTCAGGAAGAGGAAGACAAGGTTCCATGTGGAAGAGGAGGCTGCGTGTAATGGAGGACCGATGACGGGGATTCAGAGTTTTGTGGAAGGCTAAATGCGAGGGTATCGGCGCGTGCAGACTGCGTGAGAAGCGGAGAGGGACGAGATGTGGAGAAAGGCAAGAAAGAAGTAAAGACTGGGGCTATGGAGAAGAATCGGAAGGTGGGGGTGGAGAGAGGAGGAGGGGGAGGGGAGGAGGAAGAGGAGGGGGAGGGGGAGAAGTAGGAGGAAGGGCACTAGTACTGCAGAAGGGGGCTCAGAGTGCGGCAGAGAACTGACAAATGGTTTGGAAGAAGAAGAGTTTATCATTTGGGGATAAAGGAAGAAGGGCAGACTGTCGGTGAATGTAATTGTGGGAGGTGCAGCAGCGGCCAAAAGAATTCAAACAGCGTAAGGGTTTTGTTATGCAAACATAGACGAAAACGGAAGGGATAAGAGAGATAGGAGGGGAATACAGGAGAGTGGGAAGAAAGGTAACCAGCGACTCTTTCCTTGAAGATAATATGGGAAAGGAAAGGAGGAGGGTAACGCTAAGGAGGGAGGGTTAAAAAAAAAACGTGCCTCTGATCCGTAGGGGTAGAGTGAAAGTGAAAAGGAATTGAATGTGACTCATTTTCGTGAAGTTTCTGAGAATGAATGTGGAAGAGGAATAGTGAGGTTAAATAGACGGAAAAAATAACAGGAAAATTATATATAGGTAAAAGAAAAATACAGAAAAGGAAGGCAAGAGAGAGAGAAGAGAGAGAGAGAGAGAGAGAGAGACTGAAATGATGTAATAGAATAAGTTAGATAGAAAGAAATTTAACGAGCGCAATTATTGATGAGAAGGAAATTTTCAGAGGGATAAACAGGCACACACACGAAAAAAAAAAATGGAAGCAAGATGGTTGGGTCTGAAGGAAGCAAGAGAATAGATAGATGAAAAGAAAGGAAAAAATGCTTTGGCGGCCTCTAAGCGAGAGAGGAACTACAAGATAATAGACGAGGAGATGGCTCAACACGAGACTAGCTGGTCGGATGAATATGAGGAAGAGGCAAGGCCACTCGACAATCACCACATTTTCTTTCTGTAAACTATTCCTCATTTCCCCTTACCCTCCTCCCTCCGTCCCCGGGCTGGGGAACGGAGGACATCTCCCCCCCCCCACCCCCTTCGGAGGACTGGCAGGGCAAGGAAAGGCTGACAAGGACAGTTAAGGAGAGGAGGACGAGGCCAAGGGTGTGACGTGGGAGGTCCGCCGGGAATGCGAAGGGGGGGGAAGCTGGACAGCGGTACACGTGTTCCTCAACCGCTCATGGTGGCGTTCGTGGGGCTCGGTTTGGGGTGAAGGAGTGTGCCGGGAAGGGGAGAAGGGTGACAGAAGTGATGCAGAGTGGAGAAGAGTGGATCAGGTGAGATAGGAAGGGAGGGAGGGAGGGTGGAAGGAAGGAGAGTTATCAAAGAAGAACAGGGGAAAGAGGGAGGGAGGGAGAGGATGACTTTGAGAGAGCAAGGATGAGAATTGGTGGAAGAAAGAAAAAAAAAGGGGAACCAGAAAAGGGAAGAAAGTAAGAGAACTTAGGGGATTCGCAGGGAACGTGGGAATAGGTAAAGACAAGGAAAAAAATAAAAAGAACAGTGATTGGTAGTGTGTGACTCATTGGGATAGAGTGCTACATGTTGAGAGAGAGAGAGAGAGAGAGAATAGGAGCAGGAAAAAGACAGATATGAGCGAGAGTAGATGTTGGAAAATGTTTGTAGAACCCAGTATAATGAAAAGAATGGTGACAAGCCTACTGAACCTGAGTAGTAAATAATGAAAATGTTTCAAGAAGATCTCGTCACAATCCAACCACGGAACAAGATCAGGAAGATGAGGTACATAGAAAGGAAAGGGGAAAGATGAAGAAGACTAAGAAAAGGGGGAGGAAGGCCCGAGCACAAGAAACAAGATTTACCTTGCAAGGGAAAAGACGAGGAGAACCCTGAACGATGGTCCTAAAGACTAGGAAGGAAGATCGAAGGTGGTATAGGACAAGCATGTAGTGCCGGATGTAGAAGGAGGTGCCTCCGCCTACCAGAAGCCTACACCTACCAGAAGCCTACGCCTACCAGAAGCCTACGCCTACCAGAAGCCTACGCCTACCAGAAGCCTACGCCTACCAGAAGCCTACGCCTACCAGAAGCCTACGCCTACCAGAAGCCTACGCCTACCAGAAGCCTACGCCTACCAGAAGCCTACGCCTACCAGAAGCCTCCGCCTACCAGAAGCCTACGCCTACCAGAAGCCTACGCCTACCAGAAGCCTACGCCTACCAGAAGCCTACGCCTACCAGAAGCCTACGCCTACCAGAAGCCTACGCCTACCAGAAGCCTACGCCTACCAGAAGCCTACGCCTACCAGAAGCCTCCGCCTACCAGAAGCCTACGCCTACCAGAAGCCTACGCCTACCAGAAGCCTACGCCTACCAGAAGCCTACGCTTACCAGAAGCCTACTCCTACCAGAAGCCTACGCCTACCAGAAGCCTACTCCTACCAGAAGCCTACGCCTACCAGAAGCCTACGCCTACCAGAAGCCTACGCCTACCAGAAGCCTCCGCCTACCAGAAGCCTCCGCCTACCAGAAGAACAGTGCCGAGTAGTGGAAACCAGTGGAGAGTCGAGGGAGAATGAAATAGAAGAATGAGAGGAGGCTGCACTGTGAGGTAAGGAGGTGGGGACGCAAGAGGAGGGAAGATGTAGAGCAAGAGGAGCAGGAGGAGGAGGAAGAGGAGGAGAAGGAAGAGGTGGAGGCTGAGGAAGAGGATGACGTAGAGGATGAGGATGAGGAGGAAGAGGAGTAGGAGCAGGAGAAAGAGAACGAAGAAGAGGAGGAGGAGGAGGAGGAGGAGGAAAAGGCGAAGGAAGAGGTGGAGGCTGAGGAAGAGGACGACGTGGAGGAGGAGGAAGAGGAGCAGGAGGAGGAGAAAGATGACGAAAAAGAGGAGGAAAAGAAGAAAAAAAAAGAACGAGGGGGAGGGGGAACAGGAAGAGATAGATGAGTAAGATGAGGTGAAAAAAAGACGAAAAAAAGGGGGAGAAGGAAAAGAAGAAAGATGGTGAAGAGGAAAGGAGGAAGAAGACTGGGGAGAAAAGGAAGAGGAGGAGGAGCAGCAGGAGGAGGAGGAGGAGGAGGAGGAGGAGGAAGAGTAGGAGGAGGTCAGTGTGAGGGTGAGAGTGAGAAGAGAGGATGGGTAATTAGAACGGGTAGCCGTAACGAGAGCAAGGAGGGGGTGGTAGGGTGGATGGTGGGGTTAACTCGAGTCAGTAAAGGACATTCAGAGGCAATGTGTGAGTATATGTGTACGCGCACGCGTGTGTATGTTTGTATTTGGGTTTGTGTATATGTATATATATATATATATATATATGTGTATATATATATATATATATATATATGGGGGGGTGTTTGTGTGTGTGTGTGTGTGTGTGTGTGTGTGTGTGTGTGTGTGTGTGTGTGTGTGTGTGTGTGTGTGTGTGTGTGTGTGTGTGTGTGTGTGTGTGTGTGTGTGTGTGTGTGTGTGTGTGTGTGTGTGTGTGTGTGTGTGTTGTTAGGATTTGTCAGAATCTCAAAAGTACTGTATTTCAATTATGTATTTAATTTGTTATATTGGCTGAGAAAGAAAGGAATGTGGAAATGAACTTTAGAGAATATCTGTAAAAATAAAGGTAATATAAAGAAGGTGGAATTGAAACAAGAAGAACAAGTATCCAAAAAAAAAGAGAAAGATAAGACATGAAGACGGAGCCAAGCGTGTGGTAGGTAAAGAAGAAGAAAAGGAAGACAGCTAAAGGAGATGACGGAGAAAAGGAAAATGGGAAGAGGAAAAGTTCTTAATGTTTGTGTACTGTGACGTCATGTCGTTTAAAGAGATCGGTTATTATTGGAAGACATAAGTGGACGCCCTCGGTTGGTAAAGAAGAAAAGAAAGACAGATAAAGGAGATGACGGGGAAAAGAAAAGTGGGAAGAGGAAAATTTCTTAATGTTTGTGTACTGTGACGTCATGTCGCTTAAAGAGATCGGTTATCATTGGAGGACATAAGTGGACGCCCTAGGATGGTAAAGCAAAGAGGGAAGAGAAGAACGAGAGGAAAACGGAGTGTAAAAGTAAGATATTTCAACGGCTAACTCTATTGGGGGAGGCTGGGTACAGGACATGGGAGTCCTGGGTGGGAGAGCGACAAGGGGAAAGAGGGGAGAAGGGATGGGAGAAGGGAGAAGGGAGAGTGATGTTGAAGCGAAGGGAGGGGAGGTGGGGTGGAGATTGAAAGAGGGGAGAGAATTACGGGGGAGGGGAGGTCTGATGAAAGGGGCTGGAGAGAGGAAGGGGGGATTGGGTTGAAAGGGGTAGGGAGGTGAGAGGGGAGGTGAGAGGGGAGGTGTCTCTAGGGTAGATGTAAGTGCGTCAGCTTTGTAGTAGCTACAGTAGTAATAAAGTATTACTACTAGTGATAGTATGACTTGCGGCAAAAGGAAATGCAAAAAGAGAAACTAAAAGACATGAAGAATAAAAGTGTTGGGAGGGACGGGGGAGAAGAGGAGGAGAAAGAGAAAGAGAGAAAGAGAGAGGGAGTAATGAAATTAAGGAATAAATGTAATGAAAGTGGGAAAGGAAGGGAGAGGAAAGGGATGGTGGGGATAATGAAAATGAAAAAAAAAAAGAGGGGGAACAAAGATGAGGACATCTCTGAGTCGAGGACAGAAGGAGTCTGAGAGGAGCGGGGAAGGACGAAGTGTCTGAGGTGAGCAAGAGGTCTCAAGGTCTCAGGAGGTCGGAGAACGGGGGGGGGGAGGGCTGCGAAGACGAAAGCTGGGATGAGGAGGACGGGGAGATGAAGAACTGATGTAGGGATGCTGATAAGAGATAAGAAAGGATGCTGAGGCTGGGAGCAGAGGATTTGGGAGGAACTGGGAGGCGAAGGATAAAAGAGAATTAAAGATGCGTCAAAAAAGGATGAGAAGCTATGGGAATAGAAAAAAGAAGAAAAATCGAGGAAAACTCATAAGGAAGAAAGGAAAATGATGTAGATTCCATGTAACGAATAGGCATAATGCTGAAGGGATAGAGAAAGGTGGAACGAGAAGGATCTGTTTGATAATAATAGAAAATAGGTAAGGAAAGAGAGTACGAGGTGCAGAGTAGATGAGAAATAGAGACATACACAAGAAAGAGCATAAAGAGGGAGTGTGATATATGAGGAAGAGGGAAAGAGAGAGTAAGGACGAAGAAAATATGAAATAAAGAGGGCGAAAGAGTTTGAGAATGGGTGAGAGCATATGTGGAAAAGGAAAATAAGAGAGAAGAAGAGCACTGGTGGGAGAGAAAAAGAGAGAAAGAGAGAAAGAGAGACAGAGGGCAAGGAAGGTTGACAGCATGTCAAGGGCTGTGCAAGAAGAGTCAAACAAGGGGAGACAGGAAGGGATAGGACGCGATGTAGGATGGGGGGGAGAGGGAGGAGGGAGGAGGGAGGGGGGAGGAGGGAGGAGGGAGGAGGAGGGGAGTAGAGACGGTGAGGATGCTGCCGAGAGGTGACACAATGTGAGGGAAACGCTACGAAGAGACTTGGGGCAGAGGCAGAATTTGGAGAGAAGGACAAGGGGGCAAAGTTAACTGTGGGGAAGCAGTCTAACTCTTTCAATGCTAGTGATGACAACCACGCGCGTGTGCACACACACACACACACACACACACACACACACACACACACACACACACACACACACACACACACACACACACACACACACACACACACACACACACACACACACACACACACACACACACACACACACACACACACACACACACACACACACACACACACACACACACACACACACACACACACACACACACACACACACACACACACACACACACACACACACACACACATATGCACACAACCCGACAATTCTAATCACCCAAGGTTAACCTCCAGCGCAGGAAATAGGTTAACATTTTCTTTGCGTTCTACTTTATCCTTGGATGCCGCCAGGTGAATCTATTCAGGTGAGGAAGGACATCATACCATAGGAAGAGGGATGAAATGGAACTGAGGGAGTGGGTTGAACCTCCATCGTACCAGGTCTCTCTCCCTCTCTCTCTCTCTCTCTCTCTCTCTCTCTCTCTCTCTCTCTCTCTCTCTCTCTCTCTCTCTCTCTCTCTCTCTCTCTCTCTTCCCTCTCTCTCTCTCTCTCTCTCCTCTCTCTCTCTCTCCTCTCTCTCTCCTCTCTCTCTCCTCTCTCTCTCTTCTCTCTCTCTCTCCTCTCTCTCTTTTCTCTCTTTCCTCTCTCTCTCTCTTTCCTCTCTCTCTCTCTCTCTCTCTCTCTCTCTCTCTCTCTCTCTCTCTCTCTCTCTCTCCCTCTCTCTCTCTCTCTCTCTCTCTTCTCTCTCTCTCTCTCTCTCTCTCACTCTCTCTCTCTCTCTCTCTCTCTCTCTCTCTCTCTCTCTCTCTCTCTCTCTCTCTCTCTCTCTCTTATCTAAGATTATGAAAGTAGTCAATGGCATTCCGAAGCCAAAGTAGGACCAACTGTCAGAAAGAAAATGGCTGGAGGAAAGAATAATGGAAGAACATAGGTAGCATAGACATCCCAATAAAGAATTATCTTAATTATTCATTAACAGAGCTAGGAACAGGGAGATTATTAGTTTGTAGAAAGAAGAAATCAAGCGACTCAAAATTCGCGATAAGAATACAAAGTTGACAAACGTAATGAGCAGAAACAGTAATCAGAAATGGAGATTGTGGTACGAAAGTATTGTTAATGACAGGAAATAAACGAACAAGAAATAATCAAGATAGAACTATGGCATAGGTGAGGGGGTAAGGTAATGCTGATTGGAATAGGCATCGGGACGGAATCAGCGTTGAAGTAGATCAGCCCATAGGAGGTATTAGAAATAAGATTCGAGATCACAGTCACAGGAGTGAGAACACAGGAAGAGACGGGCGGGGGTTGGGGGGTTGGGGGAAT
>NC_134799.1:58147198-58154698 GCF_046742065.1 Oratosquilla oratoria
TTATTTATTTATCTATTTATTTATTTATTTATTTATTTATTCATTTATTTATTTATTATTATTTTTTTACTTTTTTTTATTTATTGTTTTACTTATTTATTTATTCATTTATTGTTTTAATTATTTATTTATTCATGTATTTATTTATTTATTATTATTATTATTTTTGTTTTGTTTTCTTGTTTTCCAAATTTTTTCATGGTGTGTCAGGGTTGTGGTGTCAGGTAGTATAATCATTCGTGACAAGAACAACATTACTGAGCATTCCTCTTGATGCTGGGGGCCCAAAATACACTTTAAAAAGAATATGTAGGGTTGTATCTATGTTTGGAGAGATCCTACAATTTTGTTTACTTCGATGAAATATTAGTTTCTGCTATTACAGACAAAAGGTTAATGCTGAGCTCATAACTCCGTTCGTAAAACTTCGTGTATCTTCATATCTGTATCCGCACAATGCCTATATATAAAAGTGTTTATACAGACGTGTTATAAAGCAATTAACACGAAGGCCACGGGCAGACTAAGGCATGAATAAGGGAGATGGTTTAAACGAATGAAGACGAAATCCAAGAAATAAGTAAAGGAGAGAATGAGCACAAACCAAATAAAGACTGGGAGTGGAACAAATGGAATACAAACTGTCAGGAAAGCCTAAACTCAATTGTGGAATATGAAATAAAAAAGTGAAGGGGACGTGGAGAGACGGGGGGGAGAGGGAGAGGGGGAGAAAGGGGGGAGAGGGAGAGGGGGAGGTGAGGGGATGTGCGGGAGGGAGAGGACAAAGGGAGACAGTTTCTGAATACAGAGAGTGAAATGCCACTCCGGTTGTATAGACAGATAGACGACAAATGAGTTCAAGGACTGACATATAACATAGACTTTTTTTTCTTGGACGCTTTGCTAAAATGTAATTAAAAGGCTTAGATTTATTCATAAATGAAAAAAATATGTCTGCAAATGATAGTGATAAAAGTAAACACGAAACATTTTTTGTTCACTTTCGACTTATTCCAAGAGAGTTTTTTAAGTCTTTGTTGCCAGGTACCAAGACTGCAGACCTACGCCAGCAATTGTCGAGGTTTTTGTTTCCTCAGTTGCACAAAACATACGAAAAATTTCAGACGATAAACAAATTCCTGACTAAAGGATAGACATCTGATAGAAGAATCTACATGTGATTCTTGGCAACAAGATCTAGACGTGGAAAGTCCAGGCCTTTGTAAGCACAGAGAGAGTCTTCCATCATAGGCACCTCTTACCTGTACAGATGGAGACGACGAAAAGAAATATATAGACTCGAGCGAACGGAAAATGTGACTGGAAAAAATGTGAGTATAGGGAGAAAAGGTAGGTTGATGTGATGATTGCAGTAATCAGAGAATGGAACGCAGCGTGAGGGGAGAAAGTCTATGAAACGAGGATTCCACTGTGAACCAGCCTGCAGGAGACGAATATGCGTCTCTTTGCGAACAAACAAAACGAAACAAGAAAGAAGAAAACAAAACAAAACGAAAAATAGAGACAAACGTTTATATACTGGACTGTGAAAGGAAGAAAAAAATGAGTCAAAACAGCAAAGAAAGGGATGGGGATGGTATAGAAGGGATACGGGAGAATGACAGGGAGAGGACAAGAGAACAAGAGGGTAGCAACATGAGAATGAAAAAATGGAATAGAGAGAGGGAATGCAAAAACAAAGGATGGTGGGGGAAAGAAGAGGGAAAAACAAAGAGAATGGAAAGATATAGAAGAAAGAATAACCGGAATAAAAGAAAATAAAAATAAGAAAGAGGGAAAAAGATAAAAATGAGACACAGGATTCGTACATACACTAAAATGAAAGGCAGAAGCGATGCACTGGGAAAGTTAAGGGAAAAGGTAAGGCATTAAGGGGAAAGAGGTGACCGGGGAGGACAAGTGGGGAGAACAGGTGGGGAAGAAAAGGTGAATAGGTAATAAGGGATGACACGGTAGGGAGAGAAAGGGGGCTTAGGTAGGGCTAAAGGGAAGGGGGGGCAGATACTTTGAACATAGGGTCCCCCTTCTCTCCCCTTGGATGGGGGGAAGTTAAGAGAGTGTATAGGAAGGACACCAAAGTCTGCGGAAGATTAGGGGTGGAGGCAAATATCACGATGTTGGTGCGACGTAGGTGAAGATTTTGGAGAGAGGAAATTTCGAATGAAGGGAACGTAGGGGAATGGGATGGTGAAGAGGACCAGATGAGAGGAAGGGCTAAAAAAAAAAATGAAAAAAAAAACAAGAGAGAGAGAGAAATGTGAAGAATTAAGGGAAAGGAAGGGAGGAATGGCGGTGGATAATGAGGTGTGGAGTAAAAGGAACGGAACGATGGAAGGGAAAAGGCAAATAATGGAAGGGAGGATGAAGGGAAGGGAGCCGTTAGTGGATGTGTGGATTAATTGATGGAAATGAAAGGAAACGAGAGTTGAGGTAGGGAAAGGCTAAAGGAAAGAATATCAAGGCAAGACGAAAGATTGAAAGGTTAGAGGAAAGGATATGAATAAAGATAAATCGCCACAGAGGAAGTAGAAATGATAAAGCAAAAGAACAAAAGAGACGATAAGAAGCAAATAGGACAAAGAAAAACGGGGGATGGGAGGAGAAGAAGAGAAGAAAACATAAGAATTATTTATAATGAATAGAAGAAATAATGAAGACATGATACCTGATGATAAAGACCTTGCAATGATCGCGAAGGGAAGGAAGGAGGGAAGCGGAAACATTACGATAATAAAGAGGCAGGAATAAGAAAAGGGAGGAGCGCGGCATCAGGCGATAAATGATGGAATCAGAGAGGGGAGAACGAGGAGGGACGAGAGAGGGGAGGAGAAGAGAGGAGAGGAAAGGTGGGGTAAGGAGAGTGATGAGAGGAGGAAGGGAAAAGAAGAGGAGGGGAGAAAGAGTAGGAAGGAGAAGAGAAGAGAAGAGAAGAGAAGAGAAGAGAAGAGAAGAGAAGAGAAGAAGAGGAATGGATTCAGAAGAGGAGGAAAGGGAAGCAGTGGAGATCGTATATGTAATAAATGAGGGAAAGGGAAACAAATGAAGATCAGAGGGAAAGAAAATGGTGTGATTGAGGTTGAATGAAGGTGAAAGAGAGGAGGAAAATGAAGGGGAAACGGAGGAGAAGAAATCGAGGAACAAAGAGGAAGAGGAAAGAGAAGAGGAGTGATGCTAGGACTCTTAGTGAAAACAGGTCAAAGACTTGGGAGAAGAGTCCCTCCCGTATCCGAACGAATATGGCCACAAGGTGTTCAGATTTGAGTAGTGTTCGGATATGCGAGGTAAAACATTCTCCCTCAAATTCTATCTCCACTCCGCCACTCCATTGCTAAATTTTCAATTCTGAAGGAATGGAAATGGTATAAAATACACACAAACTGCATTTGGGTTTCGGTGACGTTCGGATAATGATGGTTTGGATATGGGAGGGATTAGATTGTACTAGATTAGTAGATAGTGCTTCTTGTATCTGAAATTTTCTAGATTTAAAACATTTCTATTGGAGACTTGTGAATTTTAGAAACTTGCAATAGAAAAAGGTTACCTGCATAGCAACACGAAAGCTAAGGGTTCTCAGCTGATATGAGATTCGGATAAAGCAAAAATGTTGATAATGGATTGTTACTTCTTGATAGTTTATCGTGAATGATCAGTTACTGTGGATTTGAATAGAAACGGTGGGTAATAATTTGAACAAGTTAAATTAGGAACACGCACGCACGCACACACAACTTGTAAGCTGTTTACCTTAGAAAATATCTAATATCCTGCTTAGACTGTGAGGATATCGATAGAAATATATGAATTCGCGCTAGTCTAACCAACGTTTTGCCGCATCCCATAACAAGAGGAATACTATGTTAACAAACCATTGAGAAAAATGAATGGAATAACAATATGTACGGTCATATATATGAATCCCATGTTCAGAGAGCCATTTGCAATTGATCTAACACAAGGAAAACCTGACGAGGTTTGGTGATACAAGTGTGGGGGCAAAGAAATCAATACAAGGAATACTTGGACGCAGGTGGAGGAGAGAGAGACCCGTGAAGGGAAGAAGAAAGTCTAGGAGGCGAGATGGGGCTACTGATGAGAGACAACGGGACATGACGTCATGATGAGGATGGATAGAGGTGAGTGAGACGGGGAAAGGGGGATGGAGGTAGGTCGAAGTATGTACAGAGGAAAGAAATGGAGTAAAACAAAACACCGTGAAGGGGAGTACATTGAGTATAAATGAGTACCTACATTTAGTGTGTACAAGTGAGTACAACTGAGATGTACAACTGCAGACACACGAAACTGACCCACGATTTTCGAGAGTGATGGAAATATATATTTATTTGTGAATAATTAATATACTTCTATATACAGTGGAATAGTTTTCCAGATATATTTTCTTAACAAAAACCTTTCAATATGGCAACTATTGGAGATATCTTGTATATTCTCGGATCAATATTATGTACCTGTATCTGCAATATTATTTCTTTGCTACTACATCACCTTTTAAGTAGAATAATATTATTTGGTATTGGCCAGAAGGGTGATGATACGGTTTAACGTCCTAAAAACCCGTCTACTGGGAGTTTAGCACGGTCTCCCTCACAGAGGACTTTGTAGCGTGGATTTTAATTAACCATACCCTTGGTTCAACTTCGCCGGTTGCAGGGTTCGAACCGCCATCCTTAACCCGTTTGGGCAGCGAGCTGCTTATTAGACAGAATAGAACCTATAAACAGCACCATTGCCCCGAAGGGAATGATTAAAAAAAAAATGTGACCCCCTTACTACCGTGGTCTCCCTTTGATCAAAATAAAATGATGTGGCGTCAGGCAGAAACTTATTTGCAAAATTCGTCATTGAATTGAAGGGATTAAGTAGTAAGGAAAAATAAATGATAAACGGAAGGAAGAGAAAATGGACGAAGCTAAAAATGTAAATCCCTGGAAAGGAAAATAACATAAGTATGAAGGAGGAAGAGGTTTGACAAAGACGGAGCAATAGTGAACTAAAAAAATGGAAGTCGCATGGCCATTGTTAAGCAAATCATAAAAAGCTTTTGAATGAAGAAGAGGAAACTTTGACACGGAAAGAAGACAAAGACAACACAAAGAAGGGAAACAAGGAGACCGTAAATCCGTACAACCTTTTTAATCCAGATTAAGCCACTTTGGTACAGAGGTTGTATTGTCCCGCAGGGGATAGGCCGACGGTCTTGGAGTAGACATTCAAGGCTGAACATGCACAAACAAGAAAAGGAAGGATATCTAAAAGGTATATGGAAGTAGTGTTGTTGGTCTTGAATAAGGAGGGTCGGGTAATACATCATGGAACAAAAGGTAAAACCTTTATATGAGATTAAGAGGGGAGTTTGAAACCATCAAGCCACGCATAGGGTATTAATTTCGTAACTTTAATGCAGTTAATATTTTATGGACTTTAGTACCATCCCTGCTGATCAGAGTCATGCAGCATTAAGCACTTTTTATGGTTAAAGAACACTCTTCACCCAAAATAGAATGCTGGTAACTTTTAACATCTGTTATCCGTCATTTTTGCTGCCTTCTGTGAGCCTCTCCCGTTTTGCTTGGTACGATTATATGTTAGCCTGCCACAACCAATAGCACAGGGGTTCCCAAATATTTTCAGCATGTTACCCAATTTAACATGCCACATTAAGCATGTTACCCCTATCACAAAATGCTGTCAGCATTGATATAGTCGTATATGGCTAAATCAAAACACTAGAGACATTTTCATTTATCTATTGTGTTTGAACATTGTGCATATCTAATGACTACTGCCAAAGATGTCGAGGACATCAGTGGGATAGATGGAGTTGCATGATTGAAACTTGATGATTGATATGGTTTAACGTCACAAACTCTCCCCTATCAGAAGGCTAGGACGGTGCCCCTCACAGAGGACTTTGTAGCGTGAATTTTAATGAACCATGCCCTTGGCTCAATTTTGCCGGTAGCAGGATTCGAACCGCCATCCCCTCGACCTTCGCCGCAAGTAACTGCGCCCTAACCAGCTAGTTGAGGAATTCTTGGCTTCGTGGTTGCAAGTGCCAGCCTAGCAACGTTTGCACCTTTAGATACATATTTTTTTCTTCTCTAGTACTGTATATTAGTTTTTTATGTTGATTGTTATCCGATTTAACTTTACTGCTTAATTATAATGGGTTTACTTTATAGCTTTAAATACTAATACTAAGTTAACATTAATCCTAATGCCAGGTACCGCAATGTTTTCTTGATTTTCAGAATTCTTAGTTGTTGTTGGGTTTTTTTATCCCTTCATTACTTCGACAAATTGTTAGATTACCCCCTAAGGGGTAATTTACCCCCAGTTTTGGAATCACTGCAATAGTGGATGACGCGGATTATAGTTCCGTCATATTTGGGTAAAGGCGTTGGATGTACGAATAGGTTCGGTTAAAGTTATCAGCCTCTTACTTCGTAGCTCGAAGCAAATATCAGACCCATTCAAAAACAAAGAATTAGTGTTCTAGATAATCGTGTGACGATTATCACTGAGCCATGAACGATCATCGTTGAGGGATAATGTAATCACACCGAACAAAACCTCTATATCTCCGCCTCTTTGATGTGATGTTTTCTCTTAGGATAGAAACGTTAGTGCAGCTCTACGCTTGGCGCAAAACCAAGACAAGGCGAGGGATGTCAAAGAAAGAAATTAAAACCTTTTAGAGGAAAAAAAAATAGATATAGGGAAGAACAGGATTACGAATACAACAGGAAAATAATCATTGACGAAGGCAATAGATGAAAATTCCACATTATCAGAAAATTTCACATATTGTGGAAAACCACATTAGGTGGGAGGACCACACTAGCAGAAAACTCCACATAAGTCAGAAAACTCCACATAAGTTAGAAAATCCACAGCAGGAAGAAAATCCACCTTATATAAAAATTCCAAATTAAATTGGTGGAAAATCCACAAGTACGTCTGAGGGATGCTAATCGTGTCCTTCAGGAATCAAATAGTACAAACTGGAATCAAATAGTACAAACTGGTATAAGATAAGGAAGGAAAGAAAAAGAAGGAAGGGAAGGAGGGAAGGTAAGGCTAAGGCGAGAACAAGGGCGAAGGAAGGTAAGGAGGAGGAAGGGAAGACTCAGAAGGGGAAGTTAGGGTCGAGAACATCGTGGCTTCGAGGGAAAGGGGAGGAAGAGATCAAGAACCGTAGGCACACCCCTTATTGGCCCTAAATAAATGATGGCTTACACGTCTCGTGCCGCGACCTGCCCCCTTGCGGTCTGATGGAAGGACGTGCGCGGATGGGTGCGAGTGATCTTGCGGCCGCCGCTGCTGCTGCCGCCGCCGCCGCCGCCGCCGCCGCCGCCGCCGCCCCTGCCTCTATCTGCGGACACGATCAGGTTGCGGCAAGATGCAACAAGAACTACAACTCCTGCTGTCTTAGCCGTTTCAATCCGGAGAGAA
>NC_134799.1:58172198-58174698 GCF_046742065.1 Oratosquilla oratoria
GGGTTGTTCAAAATAATTTTTTGCACTATCTTGGCGTTAAATCTATCTTGACATTAAACATCATGGTAACACAGAGCGTTACCATGACTTTTAACATCAAGATAAACTAACGCCAGAATTAGTTTTTGAACAACCCAACCCTAGACTCCTTGTTATGATATGTTATCAATGTTAGACAACTTTTTGTGCAACAATAACACCATTTACTTTAGTCCACACATGAAAGCTGTATAATTTTAATTTAGATAATTTGGTGCACTGTATAATTTCAATTTAGATAATTTGTTTCATAAAATTAATTTCGTTTTCACACAGTATGTGCAAAAATATTGTCACTTGAAATGATAAATATTTCTTTAATTCTTTTAATAATACATTTTTTTTTCAATAATAAGTAAATAATTATAGCAACATTTGGAGGACTGGCCGAAACGTCCTACCCTCGACGTCCTTATCCAGTCTCAAGACAACACAACATGACCATGGAAACGACCTCTGTACGACATTTCACCTACGAACTCAACATACATAACAAGAACTCTTTCCTCGACGTCCCAATTAACTCTCAAGACAACACAACAAGACCAATGTTTACAGGAAGAAGACTGACACCGGAAGATGCCTGAATGTCGCATGTGAGTGTCGCCAACTGTGCAATCTTGGTGTCATTCGGACATAACCTTCGACCCACATACAAAAATTGCTCCTCTTGGGAATATTTCCAAATCGAATTATTGTGTGTCAAACAAATACTTATTGATAACGGTTATTCCAACTCTATCATTGACAAGGAGACGAGACTTTTCATCATCCACACCATAACACGACACGAACAAAACAACACATCTTCTGCACACCTAATTTATTACAAAAATCAAATGGCACCAGCATACAAAACAGACGAACGTATTCTGAAAGAAATAATTGCACGTAACGTTACATGCACCAACTCAAACGACAGATTACCTCTTATCATATACTATGAATATACAAACCTCCAGCCTTTTCATGAGAAACAACTTGACTAAAAACAACAATCTCCTTAAACAGACTAATGCGGTATACCAGTTCACTTGCCCAGAAGAAGGTTGTAAAATTCTTCCCAATGCCTCGTACATTGGTGTTACCACTACCTCTATGAGCAGAAGACTCACAACGCATGTTCGAGAAGATAGCATACGCAAACACATGACACAAGCACACAATAAACTCCTACCAGGCGAGATCTAGTTAACAACACAAAAATACTTAAACAGTGCAAAAATCACAAAACAAAACATATTTTAGAAAGTGTTGACATCTCACAATACACCCCACTCATCAATATACAGACTGACACAGTTACTTATTTACAACTACGAAACTAGTGTTGGTTGCATGGCAACAGCGTCCGTCCATTTGTGAACAAATGTCCTGCTACCACCCGCTAATGCGAACCCCCCCCCCGCCCCCCGCCTTCTCGCGCATCCCCTGACGTCGAGCATCAACCTACATCTCCTATTGTCTTCATATATTAGTATGTTCATTTTTACTTACCTGAAGATGGTTGTATGAGTCAACCGAAAGCTTGCATTTTATATTTTTGTATAATGTTCTTCTATAGGATAACACCATGGAACTCTGAAGCCTTGTGCTTAACCTCCCTTCGAGATATAAACAATCCATTCGGAAAAACGAGAATAATCACTTAGATAGTGGATACATAATTAGCTGTGGTCTTCGATCAGACATGTCTATATGAGAACTTACAGCCCATTTATACCAATATATATATATATATATATATATATATATATATATATATATATATATATATATATATATACACACATATACATATATATATATACATATATATATACATATAAATATATATATATATATACACATACATACACACACATATATATATATATATATATATATATATATACATACAAATATATATGCCTGTAAACACATATATCTATACATACATACATATATATATCTACATACATACATATACACACACACACACACACACACACACATATATATATATATATATATATATATATACATATATATATACATATATATATGTATAAATATGTATATATATACACATATATACATATAAATATATCTACATGTACATACATACATACATATATATTATATATGTATATATACATATATATATATATATATATATATATACATATGTGTATCAGATCATTTCTATGACAGTCGCATGTAGGATTCGAACCCACTGCTTCAGCCACCGGTAAGATAACCTTCACAATGCCTTTATCCGCTCGGCCACCAAGGCTAAAAGCCTTGTAACCGGGAATCTGTCTAATTCCCGAGGATAGGAATGATCCCTAATCTGCGACCCCAATTATGTTTTACACGAGGCCTGAGCCCACTAGTGGCAGATGGTAAGGATCGGAACAAATCCCTTTCATGCTTTCCCCATTGCAACTACGAGAGAAGTTCCCTGGTGACAGTGACATTA
>NC_134799.1:58179698-58182198 GCF_046742065.1 Oratosquilla oratoria
AATATTAACATTCTCAAGGCGAATAGAATCTCCTTTTCCTGTCATATCCTTCTTGCCTTCATCGGGTGAGTGAAGGTCTCGCGTCTTCCTAGAAGCAGGTTCGAGTCCTGCATTTATCCTCGATTTCCGGCAGAAACTGTTCCCTGCCGGCCGAACAGCCTAAGCGTATGACAGGGCAAAGGTCACGACTTCGTCCGCAGCTACTCAGCAGCGCCTCCTGGCGTAAGCACCTCGCTTCTCTTTTATCGTCACACCAACTCGGATCTCATTCCCTTCTTCTCCAAGTTATTTTCTTCTCCATTGGTGTCCACAGACTTAGGTCTCTACATGTTTCTATCTCGTTTCCCGATGCCTTCGTCGACTTCCCAGACGGGCTCCAACAAAGCCCGTGGGAGTGATACTTCACTAAAAAAAAAAAAAAAAAAAAAAAAAAGTATCCCCCCCGCTAACCCCCCCCCGACCACCCACCTGCTATTAGTCACTTGCCCCCTTTTCTCTCTCTCTCTCTCTCTCTCTCTCTCTCTCTCTCTCTCTCTCTCTCTCTCTCTCTCTCTCTCTCTCTCTCTCTCTCTCTCTCTCTCTCTCTCTCTCTCTCTCTCTCTCTCTCTCTCTCTCTCTCTCTCTCTCTCTCTCTCTCTCTCTCTCTCTCTCTCTCTCTCTCCCCCTCTCTCTCCTGGACTGATTATCCTTTGCATTTTAACGTTTCATCAGTCTCTTGCCCCTGTATTCCCTAAAGACAGTTATTGTCCCTCTGATTTCTTGCCCTTTAATGCGAGTCTGATCTTTTTTCACCCTCTCTCTCTTTCTCTCTATCTATCAATCAATCAATCTATCTATCTATCTATCTATCAATCTATCTATCTATATATCTATCTATCTATCAATCTATCTATCTATCTATCTATCTATCTACCTACCTACCTATCTCTCTCTCTCTCTCTCTCTCTCTCTCTCTCTCTCTCTCTCTCTCTCTCTCTCTCTCTCTCTCTCTCTCTCTCTCTCTCTCTCTCTCTCTCTCTCTCTCTCTCTCTCTCTCTCTCTCTCTCTCTCTCTCTCTCTCTCTCTCTCTCTGTCTCTCTCTCTCTCTCTCTTTCCCGTCTTTATCTGAGTTTACGTGTCAGTATAACTCATTCATTTGTCATCGATTTTTCCATTCCTCTGAAATCCCCCTTTCCATGGATCCCTCTTTTCCTTCTACACTTATTGGACTTTTTCTCTTTTTTAACTTATTTTTTTCCCTCTCTTTCCTGTTACTAACTGTCCCTGTGTCCCTTACTCTTCTTCGTTCTTCCTCCATGTTTCTATATCCTTCCTTCCGTCCTTTTTTCTTTTCTTCGGTTGGTTTGGGCTTTTGGCGACAGTTTGACTCCTGATTGTGTAACTGATGTCCCCTATTCCATTCTTTAGGGCTTAAAGTTTAGGGGCTGTGTGCTCTTTAGGTCCTATACACTACCCTTTCCTCCATACTCTTTTACCCTATCTATTCCCTCCCTTTTTGTGTGTCCACCTATTCCATCTTCGTCGTCTTAGTTACGTTTGGCTGTTATCACTGCGTCGCCAGTTCTTATTCTTTGTATTTCTCTTGTAATATTTCTCCTCCTCTCCATGCTTTGTATTATTTTCTTCATTTTCTTTTTTTTTCTTATTTCTTCACATTTCATTTAGTAATCTCTGTTTTCCTTCATATTCTTCTCTTCCCTTTCTTCTTCACTTTTTTCATAATTCTTCTTTTATCTAATCGCCTATCCAATAAATTTCCCTCGTTTTTTCATAAATCTTCTTGTATTCAATATTCTTAAATCTCCTCAATTTCCTTCTTCTTCCAAACTCTTTCCACACAACCTCTTTCTTCTCTCCTCTTCCTATTCCTCTCTTTCTTCCCCTTCCTTCTCCTCTTTCTGTAGTTTTTATCTTTTTCTCTCTCTTTTTCTCTCTTTACCTGACCCTTCCATTCCTCTTTTTTCTTCTTATACTCTTCCTCTTTTATCTTCCTATTCCTCCTCTTCTTTCTACTCTTCTTTCCCTCTTCTGAAGTCTTTCCTACTCACTACTCACTGCCTCCTCCTCTTCCTCCTCCTCTTCCTCCTATTTCTCTTCCTCCTCGTCATCATATCTTTCCTCTTCAATCCCCTCCCCTTCTCTTCCTACTTTTTTTTTCTTTTTTCTTTTTTCACCATATCCCCTCTCAATATCTCCTCTCCCCTCCTATTCTCTCTTTTCCTCTCATCCCACTTTACTCTCTCTCTCTCTCTCTCTCTCTCTCTCTCTCTCTCTCTCTCTCTCTCTCTCTCTCTCTCTCTCTCTCTCTCTCTCTCTCCTCTCTTTCTCCTCTCTCTCTCTCTCCCCTCTCTCTCTCTCTCTCTCTCTCCTCTCTCTCTCTCCTCTCTCTCTCTCTCTCTCTCTCTCTCTCTCTCTCTCTCTCTCTCTCTCTCTCTCTCTCTCTCTCTCTCTCTCTCTCTCTCTATCTCTCTCTCTCTCTCTCTCTCTCTCTCTCTCTCTC
>NC_134799.1:58207198-58214698 GCF_046742065.1 Oratosquilla oratoria
CCACAAAATATTCCACTCTCGGAGTAGTAGTGTTCCAATTACAAATTCTATTTTGACTGCCGCCAGTCAGGCGTGGAAGGGTCTAGCCGTACTTATGAATTGCTATTGTCTAACCTCCTGGTGATGACTTCAACAGTAAATTTAATCGTTTTGCATTCACTAACTGCAAGTGGCTTTCGATTGGTGGCCCTACTTTTGAAACCTCGAGGGCCAATAAGGTTCCATGGACCAAAGGCTGAGAACCAATGGTCGACCCTTTGCCGAGTACTTTGAGCAGTTGACCATGGGAGACCCTCCTAGCAGACAGCTTCCCTTCGATGGCGTTCAGGTGGTGGTTGCTGATCCACCAATAGATGAATCTTCGTCCTCTCTGACAGAGGACGAAGAGCCTGTGAGTCACTTGAAGGGAGAAAAGGCGGCTGGTATCTGCAACAACAGTGCGGGGTTGCTTAAAGCTGGAGTTGAGGCTTCATATCGCGGGCTTCATGCGGTAATATCTGCTGTCTGGAAGTCCAGTATCATTCCCTCTGACTGGGAAAAAGGGTCTGTTCGTTCTTATCTGGGAAGGGAAAGAGGACCGGCAGGATTACAACAGCCACAGTATTACAATGTTAGGTGTGCCAGGTAAGGTGTTTGCCCATCTATTGCTGACACGGGTTCGTCCCAATCTGCTGAAGTTTGAGAGTCCTAAACAGTCTGGGTTGATGAAAGGTAAATCAACAACTGATCGGATCCTAGCCCTCTGTATGCTTCTAGAACGTCGACGTGAGTTTCAACGGGGGTTTCTCGCGGCTTATGCTGATCTCAAGAATGCGTTTGATTCGGTGCAGCTTGAAGTGCTCTGGGATCTTCTGCGGATACGTAGGATTCTTACAAGGATTATTGACATACTCTGGGACAGAGAGGTGTCTAGCTTCTTTCTTGTTAATTCAAGAGTGAGGCAAGGATGTGTCCTAGCCCCAATACTTTTCAACACCCGCGTTGACTGTGTATTGGACAGAGATGTCGATCAGTGTCGTTGCGGAGCATCTATTGGCAACACCAAGGTCACTGACCTTGTATTTACTAATGATGATCTCCGTCTTGGGGAGTCATTGGAGGTCGTAGGTGGAGTCTTCGAGTCACTGCACAGGGAGGAAAGACCGCTTGGTCTTCAGCCTTCCTGGACCAAGACTAAGATTCAAGAGTTTGGAGGCTTACTTCAGTCCGTCCACGTATGTGGCGAGGTTATTGAGGCCTTGGAAAACTTTATATACCTTGGTACATAACAGTGATGGATCATGACAGAAAGTACCTCGAAGGAATGGCATTGTGTATGGCATTATGAAGTCTCATCCAGAAGATATGGCGTTGTCGTAGTTTATGCATGAGGACTAAGACTCGAATCTTCAAGTCACTTGTGCATCCCGTGTTACTGTTGGGCTGTGTGACATGGACAGTGAATGTTGACTTGAAGAGGCGTTTCGATGTCTTTGGTACCAAGCGCCTTCGGAGAATCATGGAGTATCGCTGGAGTGACCTCGTGCCAAACCAAGGAGTGTACTGTGAGACTCCGTTTAGGCCAGTTACCAGTATAACCCGTGAATGATAACTCTGGCTATATGGGGAAATGACATGTTTCCCTGGTGGTGATCCTATTCAGCGTTGCCTCCACAGGAGACAAACCTCGATGGAGGAGGCGAAGAAAGGGACGCCCACAGAATTCATTGTTCGGGCAAGTGGATCGAAGCTGTCGAGAGCTGTTGGGAGTGGTAAGGGTGTCTGCATGGAAGCTTGCGCTGAGAGACCGTGAGGACTGGCGCCGGAGTGTGAGTCAAGCAACGCGTTCCCTGGCGTATGCCCCTAATTGATGATGATGATGATGATGATGATGATGATGATGATGATGATGATGATGATGATGATGATGATGATGATGATGATGATGATGATGATGATGATGATGATGATGATGACGATGACGATGACGATGACGATGACGATGACGACGACGACGACGATGATGATGATGATGATGATGATGATGATGATGATGATGATGATGATGATGATGATGATGATGATGATGATGATGATGATGATGATGATGATGATGATGATGATGATGATGATTAAACTAGGTTTGGTTAGGTTAGATTAGCTGAGGCTAGGAAGTAAGGTTTGATTAGTTTATGTGAGATTGCGTTAGGTGATATTAGGTTAACTTAGGTTAGGTTAAGTAAAGTTAAATTACGTTATATCATGTTGAGAAAGAATTCTATTTTTGTGTGTTTTGGTATTCGAACAAAGTTTTCAAGATCGTGAGACGGACGGGCGATGGGTTACTGCCGCATTGGCTTTCTTAGTGCCATTGGCCACAGTGCCAATAGTGCCAATTTCTCCTCCCGAATTCCGACACACATGTGCGCATGTTTAGTACATGGTTGATGGTAATACGTATGTTCCTTGTTCAAAGTGACTTATTTTATTATCTATATCTCTATCATTTATATATGATGTTCAATAGATTTTTTTTTTTATCGCCAACCTTTTATTTTGTTATTATAAAACAGCTTGCGTGTTTGGCGTGTGTGCGTACTAATTGTTTTGGTTTCATGAAATATTTATGCGTATTTTTCTTAGGGGTAATTTGCTGTCTGCTTACGTTCATTTGTGCATAAGTTATATAATCACGTGTGATTCACCTTGGTCTTTGAGTCACGTGTTGGACTTGTGACCGACAGCTGTTTCCCTCCCGGAAGAGAGCTCAGAGCTCGTATGACCGATGTATGGGTAATGCTATGACCTTATACGTACACACACACACCCAACTCCTCGCCCACGAGAGTTGAAGTAACGACTCGAAGCGCAGCGATACTGAAATTATTTCAGCCCGGGACAGGATTCGAACCCGGACGGCCGTAGTGACAGTCGAGGACTCTACCAACTGCGCCACCGAGTCGTATGAACGTATGTGTGTACATGTGTTTGCATAAGAGTGAAGGACAGAACACACTGTACTCCAAGGTCTTTCTTGTCATGAGGATGAAGCTCAGGATTGTTTACTTACGTACACGTGCGTGTCTATGTTTGCATAGACGCATGTGCATATCAAAGTCAGCTTCGTAATTACTTATTTTCCTGTGCATATATGTTTTCTGTCCGAGGGAGCAGTTTACCCCTCTCATTACACTCTGATAATGATCAGTCATCACATTTGTCCACGGAAAAAAAAAAAAATAATAATAATAATGACACGTTTTCTTCCGAAAAGTGCCGTGGCGTGCCCGGCCAGACCAAATGTCTTCTTCGAGACCGGTCATTACATCGTCACTGGACACCGGATGATTTGACCCACCTCCTCCTCCTCCTCCTCCTCCTCCTCCTCCCTCCCTCCCTCCCGATAGCATCTCCATTTTTTTCTTATGTTGTCACTGCAAATGTATCTGACATTTTGTGAGCTAATCATTCAACTATTTGAAGTAGCGCGACTTAAGAACAATTCCTTTACAAGTATAGTATATTTGCGAGAAGAGAGATGGATGTGTTGGAACTGAGTGAGACTAAGTTGAAAGGGAAGGGTGAGTTTGAGTTTGAGAGTGTAATTGGGAGGGTCTCAAGAGTGAAGAAAGGAGGAGGGAGAGAAGGGGTGGCTATACTAGTAAGTGAAGAGTTAGGTAAGCTTGTAGTGAAGTGGAAGGTTTCTTCAAGGCTAATGTGGATGAAGGATGAAGCTGGGAAGGGAGATGTGTGTTTTTGTAAGTGCGTATAGGCTTGGTAGTAAAGAGAATGTAGAGGAAAGGGAGGCTTTTTGGATAGATTTAAATGAGCTCATATAGGCCATAAGGAGAAATGTCAATGTAGTGGTATTTGGAGACCTTAATGCTAGGGTAGGAAATGAGCCAATAGACGGAGTGTTTGGTAAGTGTGGAGTTCCAGGAAAAAAATCGTAGTGGAGAATGGATGGTGGAGATGTGTCTAGAGAGTTGATCATAGCAAATAAAGTGTTTAGGAAGAGAGTCAAGCATAATTACACATGGGAGAGGGTGGTAGATGGAAGAGTGGTAGATAGGGCGTTAATGCACTATATAGTGGTAACCAGGACTATAGTAGGAAGAGTTAAGGATGCACATGTTCTAATGTTCTGAGGGGAGAGAGTGAGGGAATATCAGATAATTTTTTGGTGGAAGGTAAGTTGAGGGTGGAGGATAGATGGAGAAAGACGAAAAGGACAAAAGGTAGGAAGGTGCTGAAATTAAACTGCTTAAATGAGAAAAAAAAAGAGAAGAAGGACAAGGAGAAGCTGAGAGAGGAATGGAAGGGAGTGAAGGATAAAGTAGAACTAGGAGTGGAAGAGGAATGGGGAAGGTTCAAGGAGGGAATCACAAGGTATGCAAAGAGGGTATGTGGAACAAGGAGAATGGGAGAAAATAAAATGAAAGTGATGGAATTATGAAACAAAGAAGGTTGTAGAAGAGAAGAAACAAGCATTCACAGATTGGTTACAAAATAAGACGAGAGAATTATATGAGAGGTACAAAGAAAAAGAAAAGAAAAAAAGAGAAGAAAAGAGTAAGATAAAGAGGACAAAGAGGAGAGCAGATATAAAATGGGGTAGGAGTATGACAAAAAATAAAATAATAACGAAGTGTTTTCGAAAGAAATTAAGAGGTAGAGGAGGCGAATCAAGTATAGAAGAAAAGGTAAAAAGTGGAAATGGAGAGATGATAACGGAGGAGACGGAAGAAAGAGGAAGATGGACAGAGTATTTTAGGGAGTTTCTTAATGTGATGGAGGATATGTAGCGGAAGGTATTTGCAGTAGGAAGCGCTAAAAAATGACGGTGATGAGGGAGGAAAATAGAGGAGAAATAGGGAAAGATGAGGTGAAAGCAGCTGTTAAAGTGATAAGAGCAGGTAAGGCACCTGGGATGGATGGGTGTCATGCAGAATGTCTAAAATAAAGGAGGTACTGTGATGATGGACCGGCTGGTGAGGTTATCTAATGCTTGTAGTTCAGTTCGAAGCTTTAAGAATCATTTAGATAAATACCTAAGTAAGATGCTGTAATGATTATAATTTATCTTATATTATTTGTTTTTGTTTTGTTATCTTTTGTCTGTCTGATTTTCATTTATTATTAGTTATATGTCAATTTATTATTATTTACTATTTACCTGTTTGTTTATTATTTAACTATACCTATGCATCTATTTATGTATTTTATTTGTTATTTACATTATAATAGTTTTTATTTATTATTTTATTATTAATATGATTTTTTTTTCGCATCCGACATAGATATGGATCAAAAGGTCTCCTGTCGGTATGCTCCGCCTTTGTAATCCTTTGTTTAAGAGAGAGTAGAGTGCCGGAGGACTGAAGCCTTTACAAGGGAAAGGGGGGCAACTGTTAGTGTAGTAGTTTCAGAGGGATCAGTTTATTAAGTGTAGTTAGGGATGGTCTTGATTGAGAGGATTAGGATAGAAACAGTATGAGTTTAGGACAGGTGGGGGTTACATGGATCAGATCTCTGTGTTAGGACGGATATGTGAGATAGTTTCAGGAAAAGGTAAGGATGCCTTTTGGGCTTTTATGGATTTGGAAAAAGCATATGACAGGATAGACATGAAAGAACTGGGAGATATTACAGATATATGGGATAAGAGGAAAGCTGTTAAAAAGCAGTCAAGAGTTTTTATGAGAGAAGTAGAGCTTGTGTAAGAATCAGAAATGGAGAGAGTGAGTGATTTGAGGTAAAGGTGGGACTTCGTCAGGGATGTGTTATGTTGCCTTAGTTGTTCAATTTTTACATGGATGGGGTGGTGCGAGATATGAACGCAAGGGTAATGCGTCAGGGATTGGAGATGGTTAAAGAAAATGGAGAAAAGTGGGAGATAAGACAGTTCTTGTTTGCTGACGACACTGCGCTTATAGCAGGATCAGAAGATGGATTGAGGAAGTTAGTGACAGAGTTTGGAAAAGTGTGTGGAAGAAGAAAGTTGAAGATAGATGTGGGTAAATATAACGCGATGAAATGTAAAGGGGAGAAAGGGAGAGAAACTGGAGGAAGTGGATAGTTTTAGATACTTGGGTGCGAATGTGGCGGGAAAGGGAGGAGTGGAGGTGGAGGTGAAATGTAGATTGAGAGAAGCAAGTAAATGCCTTGGGGGATTAAAAAGTGTAATGAGAAATAGACATTTGGGACTAGATGCTAAGAGGAGATAGTATGAAGGAGTGATTATGCCGACAGCACTGTATGGAGTAGAAACATAAGAGAGGGAGAGAGGAGGAGTTTGAATGTGTTTGAAATGAGGTTCCTTACAAGTATGATATCGGTTACTAGACTGGATAGAATGAAAAACGATGGAATGGGAAGGAAAACGGGGGTGGAAAGGGAGTTGGGAAATAGGGTTGATGAAAGGTTATTGGGATGGCTTGGACACATGGAAAAAATGAGTGAAGAAAGATATCTTTTACTAAAAGAGGTGTGGATGGCAGATATATATATATATATATATATATATATATATATATATATGTGTGTGTGTGTGTGTGTGTGTGTGTGTGTGTGTGTGTGTGTGTGTGTGTGTGTGTGTGTGTGTGTGTGTGTGTGTGTATTCACTTGGTCTTTGGATCACGTGTTGGACTCGTGATCGACAGCTATTTCCCTCCTGGAAGAGAGCTCAGAGCTCGTAGGTCCGATCTATGGGTAATGTGTGTGTGTGTGTGTGTGTGTGTGTGTGTGTGTGTGTGTGTGTGTGTGTGTGTGTGTGTGTGTGTGTGTGTGTGTGTGTGTGTGTGTGTGTGTGTGTGTGTGTGTGTGTGTGTGTGTGTATACATATATGTATGCATACATATGTATATATGTGCGTATACAATAATGTATGTATGTATAATAATTCTTGCCCTCGATGTAGTAGTTTTGGTTACATCGATGCCACAAAAGAAGTCTGGTGGTAGTTACCCCGTCACTTCACTGCTTGTCTTTCTGTATTTACAGAGAACTCTCTCATTGGAAATGTAAATAACTTAAACCTAACCTAACCTAGCCTCCAATATTTGGAACAAAAAATTCGAAGATTTAGACATCGGAAATACGAAAATTGAGATTTTAGATATTGTTTTTATAATACGAGGTTCTCAAGATCTGGGAAATTTCCAACACGATAAAAGGAAAGTCTAACTTGGTCTAGCTCGATCTTTCCTGTTTTCCATTAATTTTGTTGTTGTTGTTGTTGTTTTAATTAAACTTTTCTTCGACCCGTTCAGTCATTTACTTCTTAAATTTCCCCTTGGTTTGATCTTAGCATGGGGTACCAATCCTTTGGCCGACGAAATGATCTTCATTGATCCAAGAAGTGACGAGAGATTTCTTAACTCGAGTTACTACAATTGTTACAATTGAGGAAGCTACTAAATTCCAGAGACGAGACCTATCATTTACCTTTTATTCGTAAGGCAGTAATTTTATTTCGTTTTGTATTTGCAAACAATATTACTCCTTTATAGCAAATTTACC
>NC_134799.1:58227198-58234698 GCF_046742065.1 Oratosquilla oratoria
GTCGCACTTCAGTAGATCGACTCAAAGAAAACCTACAACACTCTCACCGCCACTCAGAGATGTGGCCCCGTAAGGCCGGTACCTGATCTCCAGACTGGAAAGAAGAAGAAGAAGAAGAAGAAGAAGAAGAAGAAGAAGAAGAAGAAGAAGAAGAAGAAGAAGAAGAAGAAGAAGAAGAAGAAGAAGAAGAAGAAGAAGAAGAAGAAGAAAAGAAAAAGAAGAAGAAGAAGAAGAAGAAGAAGAAAAAGAAGAAGAAGAAGAAGAAGAAGAAGAAGAAGAAGAAGAAGAAAGAAAAGAAAAGAAGAAGAAGAAGAAGAAGAAGAAGAAGAAGAAGAAGAATAATAAGAAAAAAGAAGAAGAAGAAGAAGAAGAGGACGAAGGAGAAAAGGAAGACGAAGAAGAAGAAGAGGAAGAAGAAGAAGAGAAAGAAGAAGAAGAAGAAGAGAAAGAAGAAGAAGAGGAAGAAGAGAAGAAGAGGAAGAAGAAGAAGAAGAAGAAGAAGAAGAAGAAGAAGAAGAGGAAGAAGAAGAAGAAGAAGAAGAAGAAGAAGAAGAAGAAGAAGAGGAAGAAGAAGAAGAAGAAGAAGAAGAAGAAGAAGAAGAAGAAGAAGAAGAAGAAGAAGAAGAAGAAAAGAGGAAGAAGAAGTAAGAAGTTTTTTTGTTTTTCAGAACCGAAGAAGGAAAACCGAGGCATTTACTCACCAGTTGGTTCTGGTAGGCCGTGACCGCCGTGAAGACAGTTTCGGTGAAGATAAATGTCTTATGGTCTTCGTTGTCCAGACACGAGATCGGAAGACCCTGACCGTCACGCAGGAGGACCAAATGAATCCGGGGCTGGAAGCGATGCATTGAGTTGAGGACCACCTGGATTGGGAGAGGGAGAGGAACACAGAGTATAAGTTGAGGGTTGATGGGATGGCGCTTGGTATTGTAAGCGAAACGGCGTAGGAGTCTATAGGATGGCGCTTAAGAAAAGGAGATACTTTACACATCAGTTGTATAGTACCTATGAAGTGGAGAAATATCTGACCAAATGTCTAATTCTGGGGAAAGTCTAACCCTTCCTTCTTAACCTGTTCTTGTTGCTACGGCTGCTGGAATTCTGATCAACGTTAAAACTCCTGCTAGTTATTCCGAGTCTGTCACTCTAAAGCAATCTTTCCTCTCTGTATGTCATAACCAATACTGTTCATGAATTTGTAATTTTTACCAATACCGTTTTTACTTTTGTTTTTACTGGTAATATCACTGCTGAAATTACAGAATTTCTTCATTCCCCCACAGACTCTTCAGTTATTGTTGTCACAACTGTACACACATTGGAACTTATGCTTTTTCTGCTATGGCTTTAACTAACGCAGGAGCGTTACGGTGTCAATGTAACTTTCGAAATGGTCACCATCTTCATGACCACATCGGTGCCACCATCGACAACATCAAAACCACATTCCTTTGAAAAGTCCTTAGTGATGAATAGTCAGATGATTAAAATTTAGATACATTCCTCTCTTAATTTCCTTTGCAATCAGAGTCCATTGCATGCAGTAGAATGTGATTGATACTTTAAGAACTATATGAATTGCCCCTATGGACCAGAGCCTCACATAATTTTGTCTATCTTACAGGGAAATGCCTAATCATAGAGAAATTATGCTACTTTATTGTACTGCGACTGTCCTCCGTTATGCTCTCCCACCCGCCTTGCACCACTTCTTTGAGTATATATTTCCATCTTCGCCTCTCCCTTGTGGTAGGGGGTAGACGGAGTGATGAGACTAGGCATCCTGCTCTCTGTAACTCTATGGGTACATTCCTATGAGAAGTCAAGGTGTAAGAGGGTCTTGGAGGAGTTTTCTAGCCAGAACCCTAAGGTTTGGGTCTTTTAATGTGCCTGGGGTGTGGTACAGATGGGAGCTGAAGAGAAGAGATAGGCAGTGTGTTTTTGAGAAGTAAGATGGATGTGTTGGTATTAAGTGAAATTAAGTTGAAAGGGAGGGGGTGAGATTGAGTTTGCGAGTGTAGTAGGGAGGGTGTCGGGAGTGAGGAGAGGACGATGGAGAGGAGTGTCTCTTCTAGTAAGTGAAGAGATAAGTAAATGTGTGGTGGTGTGGAAGGAGTTTTCTTCAATTTTAATGTGGATGAAGGTGAAACCAAGAGGGAAGATGTGGGACTTCTGCGCGTATGGTCCTGGTAGTGAGAAAAGTGTAGAGGAAGGGGAGGCTTTTTACACAGATTTAAATTAATACGTAGAGAGTTTTGGTAGGAGTGTCAATATAGTGGTATTGGAAGACCTGAATGCTAGAATAAGGAATGAGCCAATAGAGTTATAAGGAAGTATGGCGTTCCAGGTAAAAATCATAATGGAAAGTTAATGATGGAGATGTGTTTAGAAAGAGAGTTGATGATAGTTAACGCAATGTTTAGGAAAAAATGATCAAACCTGAGGACACATGGGAGAGGGTATTGGATGGAAGGGTGGTTGATAAGGCATTAATGAACTATGTAGTGGTATCCAGGAAAAGAGATGAAGAATTCTGAATGTCTATATCCTTAGGAGAGAGAGTGGGTAAATATCAGTTTATATTTTGGTGGAAAGTATGTTGATTGGGAGGATAGGTTAAGAAAGAGGAAAAGGGCGGAAGGTGAAGAGATACTTAGAGCAACCTGTTTATAAGGAAAGGAAAAGGACCCGGAGTAAAAGGGAAAATCTGAGAAAAGTGTGTGAGGAGGTGAAAGATAGAGGAGAGGTAGGGATGGAAGAGGAATGGGGGTGTTTCAAAAAGGAAGTGACAAGGTGTACCAAGATGGTATGTGGAACAAGGAGAATGTGAGGGAATAGAAGGAAGAGTAGTGAGTGGTGGGATAATGAAGTGAAGAAAGTGTTAGAAGAGAAGCAAGCATTCACGGACTGGTTGCACAGTAAGATGAGAGAAAAATATGAGAGGTATAGAAAAAAAGAGAAGCAAAACGGAGGAGGCAAAAAGGAAAGCAGACGTAAAATAGGGGAGGAGTATGACAGATTTTTTTTTTTTCAAAATAAAAAAAATGGAAGGAAGTTAAGAGAGGAAGGGGAGGTGAGTCAAGTAGTAAAGAAAAGATAAATGGCGTAGGTGGACAGATCTTAACGAAGGACGAGGTGGTAAGCGGAGGATGGGAAATGTATTTTAGGCAGCTGTCGAATGTGGAGGAGGATAAGTAGGCATTGGTGGTAGCAGCGGGGGGCGCAAAGAAAATGGCAGAGATGGGAGAAGAAATCTGAGGAGAAATAAGAAAAGATGAGGTACAAGTAGCTCTGAAAATGATGGGAGCAGGTAAGGCACCTGGTTTAGATGGGTGTCATGCAGAGTGTCTGAAGAAGGGAGGTACAGTAATAGTGGATAGGGTAATGAGGTTGTTTAATAAGTGTTGAAGGAAGGGTAGAGTGCCGGAGGACTGGAGGAGTGCCTGCATAGTTCTGCATTAGCCAGGGAAAAGGAGAAAGTGTGAGTGTAGTAGTTTCAGAGGGATTAGTTTGTTGAGTGTAACTGGGAAGGCTTATGGGAGGGTCTTGATTGAGAGGATTAGGTGAGAAAGTAATTGGTGAGGAATAGGATGTTTTTTGGGCTTTCATGGATTTGGGAAAGGGTTATGACAGGGTAGACAGGAGGGCACTGTGGGAGGTTTTGCAGATAAATAGGATTGGGGAACAACTGTTAAGGGCAGTCAAGAGCTTTTACGAGAGTAGTAGAGCTTGTCTTAGGATTGGATATGGAGAGAGCGAGTGGTTTGAGGTAAAGGAGGGACTGTGTCAGGGATGTGTCATGTCGCCATGGCTGTCCAATGTGTATATGGATGGGGTGGTGGGGGAGGTAAAGGAGAGGGTAATGGGCAGGACACTGGAGATGGTTAAAGAAAATGAAGAAAAGTGGGAGGTGAGCCAGTTGTTGTTTGCTGACGACACTGCGTTTGCGACAAGGTCAGAGGAGGGATTAAGGGAGTTAGTGACGGAGTTTTGGAAGGTATGCGATAGGAGAAAGTTGAAAGTAAGGTGATGAGATGTACAAAGGGAGAGGATGGTAGTGAGTTGGAAGTAAATATTAAAGGAAGGAGGCTGGAGGAAGTGGATAGCTTTAGGTATCTGGGATCACATGTGGTAGGAAAGTGAGAAATAGAGGTGGAGGTAAATTGTAGACTGAAAGAAGAAAATAAAGGCCTTGGGAGATTAAAAAGTGTAATGAGAAATAGACATTTGAGAATAGATGCAAAGAGGAGGTTGTATGAATGGATGATTATGCCAACGTCTTTATATGGGGCAGAGATGTGGAATTGAAGACAGGCAGATAGGAAGAATTTTAATGTGTTCGAGATGAAATGTCTGAGAAGTATGGTAGGGGTTACTAAGTTGGCTAGACTGAGAAACGAGGTGAGGAGGAGAGCGGAAGGGGAAAAGTAGGTGACATATAGGGTTGATGAAAGAGTACTGGGGTGGTTTGACACATGGAAACAATGAGTGAAGAAAGATTAATAAAAGAGGTGTGGAAAGCAGAGGTAGAGGGAGTGAATTTGAGGGGACGATCAAGGATGAGATGGATGGATGGGGTGAAAGTGGCATTGAGCAAGAGGGGAATGCCTGTTGAGCAAGGAAGAGAGAAGGCGGGAGATAGGGATGAGTGGAGAATAGCTGTGTAAAGATGATAATGTTATGCAAGAAAGAGGCGGGGGATGAGAATGTAGGGGGTGCTTATATGTGAACGATATTTTGACGCAGCCCGAAGGGATTTCTCCCCGTCTTCTCTTTTTCTGCAAGAGAGGAAGGAGAAGGGGGTCGCCGATTAAGTGAAGCGGCCTTGCTGTGGATGTACTGTGTCTTGTTACATTGCCTCTGACCTAGGACAGTGGGCGGGATACAGGGATGACCCGTCATCCATGAGGAACTAAGAGGAGAGGGAGAAAAGGGTGGTGGAGGGGAGTGGAGTGGATGGGAGAAGGTACATGCCTTTGACTTGGCTACCTCCCTTATATGGGGGGGAAACTCTTGATCTATAGGTAGGATAGATAGGCTTGCAACTTTCTTACGGTGAAGCAAAATATCTCAAATACCGTTGGTCAGATGAATTTCTTTAAGATGTTATCATGACGAGGTTAGGTTCCCTGTTCACAACAAACCATACCCGCGATTGAGCTCGATGTCTCTTGTTACGAACACAGACACCAGTGTAGATTCTTCACACAGAACTCACCTGCCCATGTTTGTCCATCTCGTTGTTGGTCAGTTTGATCTTCTCGAAGGAGACGACCTGTTTCTTGAGTTGGTCACCGCTGAAGGGCGAATCAGGATGTGTGTAGATCCGGTAAGGTGGGGGAGGGTCTGCCTTCCCGGCCACCAGCCACGACGACCGGTGATACGCGTACCGGTACCTCTTGTTGTCGATCTGCAACGAATAGCAGAACTTGTTTAGAGTTTTGACCTCGGCTGTACGATAGAGCGGTAAGCAGTAGGAGGGTCCTTAAGGATGAAGAAACGTTGTTTAATCGGAGTAACTCTTTTTGCTATATCATTAACTCTCTCTCTCTCTCTCTCTCTCTCTCTATATATATATATATATATATATATATATACATATATACATATATATATATGTATATATATACAGTATATATATATATATATATATATATATATATATATATATATACCCATCTATCTATCCATCTATCAATCCATCTCTCTATCTATCTATCTATCTATCCATCTATCTATCCACCTATCTATCCTTCTATTTATCTATCTATCTATCTCTCTATCTCTATCTCTCTATCTCTCTATCTCTCTATCTCTCTATCTATCTCTCTATTTATCTACTCGTAATTATCTACCTATCTTTCTCTCTCTATATATCATTTAAATGAGGCCTTCATGGCACAGAAGTAGTTTTCCAAACGGAATAATAGAAAGGCGTAATGAATTGTCTCTTATAGCGATCGAGGTCCAATCCAAGAAAAAAAAAATCTTCATGACGACAAAGAATAGGAAAAACAAATGACACTTCACTGGGACTATAGTACTGGAAGAGAAAGACAAGAGGACGGCCGAAAAAAGAGACGGATTGACTGCTAGGGAAGACTTGAGAGGTAAAGGTATAGATATTTAGATAAACACCTAAGCAAGATGCTGTAATGATTATTATTTATTTCATATTATTTGTTTTTGTTATGTTATCATTTGTCTGTTTGATTCTCAATTTTTATTATTGGTTATATCTCAATTTATTATTATTTACTATTTACCTGTTTGTTTGTTGTTTGACTGTGCCTATGCGTTTATTTATGTATTTTATTTGATATTTACATTATTATAGTTTTTATTCATTTATTTATTATTATTATTAGGATTTTTTTCACATCCGACCTAGATATGGACCAAAAGGTCTCCTGTCGGCATACTCCGCCTTTGTAATCCTTTGTGAAGCAAACAACAAAAGAGAGAGGAAACAGCTCATTCACAACGGCTACCCACCATCAACATGGAAAAACGGGAAGAAGGAAAAACTGCGACTTTTGTAGGCGCTGGAAAAAGTACCATAAAAAATGGAAATATTTTGACACGGAATTACTTTAAGAAAAAAAAAAAGGGGGGGGCAAATGGACATAACCAGTCGACTTAGCACGAAATATCTCATATAGGACAGAGTATAGATTCCGAAAAGAACGGTATAATATTTCCAATATTTTTTCATTCAATCAAACGTTTTTCCATAAAAAATGGAAATATTTTGACACAGAATTAATTTAAGAAAAAAAAGGGTGTGGGGGGCAAATGGACATAACTAGTCGACTTAGCACGAAATATCTCATATAGGACAGAGTATAGCTTCCGAAAAGAAAGGTATAATATTTCCAATATTTTTTTTAATTCAATCAAATGTTTTTCCATAAAAAAATGGAAATATTTTGACACAGAATTACTCTAAGAAAAAAAAAAAAAAAAAAGGGGGGAGGGGCAAATGGACATAACTAGTCGACTTAGCACGAAATATCTCATATAGGACAGAGTAGAGCTTCCGAAAAGAACGGTATAATATTTCCAATATTTTTCTAATTCAATCAAACGTTTTCCATAAAAAATGGAAACATTTTGACACAGAGTTACTTTGAGGAAAAAAAGGGGGGGGGGCAAATGGACATAACTAGTCGACTTAGCACAAAATATCTCATATAGGACAGAGTATAGATTCCGAAAAGAACGCTATGATATTTCCAATATTTTTTTAATTCAATCAAACGTTTTTCCATGAAAAATGGAAATATTTTGACACAGAATTACTTTAAAAAAAAAAAAAAAAAGGGGGCGGGGGCCAATGGACATAACTAGTCGGCTTAGCACGAAATATCTCATATAGGACAGAGTATAGCTTCCGAAAAGAACTGTATAATATTTCAAATATTTTTTCATTCAATCAAACGTTTTCCATAAAAAATGGAAATATTTTGACACAGAATTACTTAAAAAAAAAAAAAAGGG
>NC_134799.1:58289698-58297198 GCF_046742065.1 Oratosquilla oratoria
CTGTTTATCACTGTTTCAGTAAAATGGTAGACAGAAAGATATGTGCTCCTCAACAGACATTTGAAGGCTCTAATTTTGTCTTTCCAAGCGTCCTTTGGTGAGGACAGTTGAGACAGCAGATAGGGAAGGACCCTTTGTGTTTTCCTCGGGTCCGTTAGTGAGGACAGTTGAGACAGTAGATAGGGAAGAACCGTTTGTGTTTTTCCTCACGTCCGTTGGTGAGGACAGTTGAGACAGCAGATAGGGAAGAACCGTTTGGGTTTTTCCTCGGGTCCGTTGGTGAGGACAGTTGAGACAGTAGATAGGGAAGAACCGTTTGGGTTTTTCCTCACGTCCGTTGGTGAGGACAGTTGAAACAGTAGATAGGGAAGAACAGTTTGTGTTTTTCCTCGGGTCCGTTGCTGAGGACAGTTGAGACAGTAGATAGGGAAGAACCGTTTGTGTTTTTCCTCTGGTCCGTTGGTGAGGACAGTTGAAACAGTAGATAGGGAAGAACAGTTTGTGTTTTTCCTCGGGTCCGTTGCTGAGGACAGTTGAGACAGTAGATAGGGAAGAACCGTTTGTGTTTTTCCTCTGGTCCGTTGTTGAAGACAGTTGAGACAGCAGATAGGAAAGAACCGTTTGTACATGGAACCTGATAAGTGAGACGAAACAGAGACAACTGAAGGTAAAGCTGAAGAAAAGAAGGTAATGACTGAATAAACGATCAGTGAAGGAAAGAGGTTCTAAAGCGTGTGCTTCCAGCAACTCTAATTTCGTTAATTTTCTACATATATCTTAAAATCGTCCTTTTAAACTGACCGTAACGATTACTAGTAAAATATATATTTTCCAAAATACTAATGATTTATCCCATACTCTGACAGGTAGGCAAAGGAAGAAATAGGAAGATAAGTTAATACTTGTTATTTGAATAAATAGTTTCGTTTAGCAAATAGGGTTGTGATCATGACCAAATGATACTCGAAATAAACTAGTTCTGAATTAAAAGATAACTGATGGATTATAAAGACGAATCAAAGAGGAGAGATGGAAGCGTGGGGATGCAAAGAAAGAGAAAGAGAGGGAAAGAGGGAGAGATAAAGAGGGAGAGAGAGAGAAAAGATCCGAAGAAAAGAGGAGACAAAAAACCAGAATTGAATGAACCTCAGAATATATGGATATCTCTTTGGGGCAATCTTCCTGTTCTGTCAACTGGAAATAACAAAGAAATAATCTCAAATAACATTTTTTTTTATCATTTTCTGCTGCTCATTCTTTATCTTTATATGCAAAGCTTCCTTATCCGGGCCGCGGCTTTGTGTCTTTCAAGCTCTTTTGAGAGAGTTGTCACCAGTTTTATGTATCTTCATTCTGGCGACAATCGGTTTAGTTTCATGATATGTGTCCTTAATGAAAAACAATTTCATTCAGCTAAAAGAAGCCCTCATTTCAGAGGCTCTCTCCTTCCCTGAAGCTGTTTTGAGAGAGTTGTCACCAGTTTTATGCATCTTCATTCTAGCGACAATTGGTTTAGTTTCATGATATAAGTGTCCTTAATGAAAAACAAATTCATTCAGCTGAAAGAAGCCCTCATTTCAGAGGCTCTTCCCTTCCCTGATGCTGTTTTGAGAGAGTTGTTACCAGTTTTATGCACCTTCAGTCTAGCGACAATTGGTTTAGTTTCACGATATAAGTGTCCTTAATGAAAAACAATTTCATCCGGCTGAAAGAAGCTCTCATTTCAGAGGCTCTTCTCTTCCCTGATGCTGTTTTGAGAGAGTTGTCACCAGTTTTATGCATCTTCATTCTAGCGACAATTGGTTTAGTTTCATGATATAAGTGTCCTCAATGAAAAACAATTTCATTCAGCTAAAGGAAGCCTTCATTTCAGAGGCTCCTCCCTTCCCTACCTGGTGGGCCTCATATAAGTGTCCTTAATGAAAAACAATTTCATTCAGCTAAAGGAAGCCCTAATTTCAGAGGCTCCTCCCTTCCCTACCTGGTGGGCCTCATATAAGTGTCCTTGATGAAAAACATTTTCATTGGGCTAAAGGAAGCCCTAATTTCAGAGGCTCCTCCCTTCCCTACCTGGTGGCCCTCATCCTTAAAGTCAGACTGCCGCTAAGGTATTTTATTCATCTCCGCAAGAGTCCCTCAAGAGTTAAGAAGATACAAGGTTTCTCAAGCACTCTCAAGTCCAAAGCGTCACTGAAAGATTATAACGGCGTGACTCTTATTGACAAAACTCCAAACCCTTGTCAGATGGTAATGTACGTATGATGCTTTAGTCAAAAAAAGAAAAAACAAAAACGGAATGCAATCTGATGCGAGACGATTCTATCTAGATATGTATATGTGTGTAACGGGAGAAAGAGGTATACTAATACAAATAATAAGATCTATTTCGATCTAACTCCACTAACAACAACGTAAACCTTACTCAGTTAAAGTTCGAATAACCACGTTCATCTAGTAGTTTATCTCCTCACTCTGAGAGAAAATCTGGGAGAATATGACCGAAGTCGCTTAACAAATTCTCCAGAAACTCCGTCGGGTCCTCGATGGACTCTTCGGGTCCTCTTGAGTCACCGAAGACAGATTTCTGCAAATTGGCACAACCAGACTCCGCTTGCCTTAGGTACTGCAGAGATTGAATTTTCTTCATCTTCTTCTTCTTCTTCTTCTTCTTCTTCTTCTGCTTCGTCTTCTTCTTCTGCTTCGTCTTCTTCTTCTGCTTCGTCTTCTTCTTCTGCTTCGTCTTCTTCTTCTGCTTCGTCTTCTTCTTCTGCTTCGTCTTCTTCTTCTTCTTTTCCTTCTTCTTCTTCTTTTCCTTCTTCTTCTTTTTCTTCTTTTCCTTCTTCTTTTTATTCTTCTACTACTTCTTCTTCTTCTTCTTTTCTTTTTCTTCTTTTTCTTCTTCTTCTTCTTCTTCTTCTTCTTCTTCTTCTTCTTCTTCTTCTTCTTCTTCTTCTTCTTCTTTTTCTTCTTCTTCTTCTCCTTCTTCTTCTTCTTCTTCTTCTTCTTCTTTTCCTTCTTCTTCTTCTTCTTTTCCGTCTTCTTTTTCTTCTTCTACTACTTCTTCTTCTTTTTCTTCTTCTTCTTCTTTTTCTTCTTCTTCCTCTTCTTCTTTTTCTTCTTCTTCTTCTTCTTCTTCTTCTTCTTCTTCTTCTTCTTCTTCTTCTTCTTCTTTTTCTTCTTCTTCTTCTCTTTCTTCTTCTTCTCCTTCTTCGTCTCCTTCTTCTTCTTCTTCTTCTTTCTTCTGTATAAAGGATGAACTATTTGACATTTTTTTCGTGTTTTCCACTGAAGAGCTCAAGTTTTTTTTTTCACTTTTGGAAAAGAATAAGATTTTTCTTATTTGCCTTATCTTTTACTTTATTCTGTCTGTCACCAAGTTATCTTCATTCATCTCTGTGGTACTTCCGCAAAAACAAATGAATTGACAAGATCAATGTGACATTAAATTTAAATTTTATGATTATTAATTTTTTCGGCATTCAAGGAAAAGATAAATCAAAAGTCATATAACTTATGTCAGCATAAGCATTCTAATGCTGTCACGTCCTTGACGTGAATAGTATGCTGTGGTTATGCTGTGTTATGCCCTTGTGTGAATAAAGTCTCCTGTTTGTAATTATAGACACCGCTTGCGAGAATATATGTTATCAAATGTAAAAACTATATATGTATAGATATACCTGATCATGACTGCGCAATACCAAGTCTGCTGGAGTGCGCCCTTTACGTATGATCGCAAGCAAAACGAAGCAGAAACGTCCCTGATTTGGTGGAAAAAGTTCGCTCTGTTTTCCCATTGGCTTAGGATCTTCAAACTGTCTAGTTTGGATACAGTTTGGCCATGTTTGAAACGTCAGCTCTCACTCGCTTAGTATAAAAGGACGAGGCCTAGGGCGACCGCAAGAGAGAACACAGAAGCCAGAAGTCGGCAGAAGTCAACAGAAATCATGGCAGAAAGAGAAAAAAGGAATTAAAGCTGAAGCCCAGGGCCCATATGAATCTACGTAGAATTATCTACAAATCGTTGAATTACGACAATTCCGCTAAACAAGTCCTTTGGACCATAACTACGAGCCTTCTCCAAAGCGAAGTGTTCAAACCTTCGTTACTCCGAATTCATCAGACACTATCCAGATTGCTGCTGGACTACGAGCGACACAACTCTTCTGTTGTTTCTCTGTTTAAGAAACACCATCAAATATTTATTTGTTCCTGACTACCAGAAGTTCCTCCTACCAATAGAAACTACAAGAATCTGTCCCTTTCCAGACGTATCGTTCACCTCGAAGCACCACTACTAGAAGCTGCTGCCCCTTCCAGAAGTTATCGTTCACCTCAAACCACCACTACCAGAAAATACCCCTACCAGAATTTATCGTTCACCTCAAACCACCTCGTGACGGTTGGAAAGACTCGTCTACAATAATCAAGACTTCGTTCCGCCCACCGGATCATATGAGATGCAAATTATTTGGTAAATAATCTGAATATCTTTAGTATCATAAACATTTTTATATTATTATTATTCTATGTTCATTTATGTTTATGTGTTGTTTTTGTTAGTGTAATAACATCTAATTTTAACGAAGAGTTTAATTATTGTGCCTGAAATCTCTGTCATTTGTCCGAACTGCGCACGGCCTTATTTATTTATTCATTTATTTTCAATCTTTTGTGTTGCGACTAGTCAGACCCATAGGCAAGTCGTGACAAATACTATTATGTATGACATACACGGTATGCCAAGAATGTGCTCACTCTTTAAAAATCTTAGTGACATTGCCCAATACATTGATCCACATTAATCTAAGTTGTCTCTATAACCGGTGGTCATCGGTTAAAAAGAACCCCGCTAGTTTAATCTAGTTCCCCCTGCGTATTCGTAACTATTGGAATCGATGGCCTCTGTTCTCCAGACACAGCTGATAACGCGGACCGATTCGACAACGCCGGCAACGTCACGAAACATTTCAAAGAATAACTAACTTTTTCAGGGACATCCTGTAGTGCGACCTGACATAAAAATCTTACAATAAATGTGGTGACCTTAAACGACACTTAAGTGTCACCCTGGGTTATTTGGTAAGGAATTATATTAACGGAAAATTTTCATAGATACTTGATTTCTCACAATTACGTTTTTTTTTTTCTTCTCATCTTGGATAAAAAAAAAACATATATACATTCCATTTTCAGTCAAAATAATTATCTTTTTAACAGCTGCTGTCTTCATGCACCGCTGTGAGACAAAAATATTATCAATCATTTCCACCTTATCAGCCCCCTTTACCTGCACGAGTCATAAGTAAATAAATAGATAAGAACATTAAGACATAAATAAATAATAAAGGAGTCCCGTTAGTATACATCAGCAAATAATTAAATGAATTATCTCTCTTTATACCAGAAAATTTTCTAAGAGCATCATGACAGGTATAGGCGTAGTACTACGGTTTGTGGACGAAGTTGGGAGAGGCTTTCGTTCAGCAGTGAAATCTGAATGGCTGATTGATACAATGATTTACATTACCAAATACAAAAAAATAAATCATACATTCTCTGAATTGTTTGCAAATGACGTTTTTAGATAAAAAGCACTTTTCAAAAGAATATATTAATGCAGAAACTAGTTCTTGATCTAAGAAACTATCAGGTTGTTTGTTTTATTTCAGGAATTGGTACCCCTCTTTTATTTCTTAGAGCTCGGGGGAGTTGGCAAACCTGGTGATACGTGAGGTCTGCGGTGCTGAGGATAACTGAATTAGTATCGCCAGAAGGGAAAGTTAACACAATTTCTCGTATTGGTCCAAGTTGGTCTGTTGTTTCTTTGTTTTCCCTCTGTTTTTGTTTTGTTGGGTATTCAGTGTTAATCCTTTGCCTTTATTGTTGGTCTGTTGTTTCTTTGTTTTCCCTCACTTTTTGCTTTGTTGGGTATTCAGTGTTAATACTTTGCCTTTATTGTTGGTCTGTTGTTTCTTTGTTTTCCCTCTCTTTTTGTTTTGTTGGGTATTCAGTGTTAATCCTTTGCCTTTACTGAGACGTTTTTGTATGTGTTTACGTTAGGTCGTTACGGTGCATATGTGAGCCTCTATGTTGTTTCTTTGTTTTCCCTCTCTTTTTGTTTTATTGGGTATTCAGTGTCCTTTGCCTTTATTGAGACATTTTTGTATGTGTTTACGTTAGATCGTTATGCTGCATATGTGAGCTTCTATGTACAGCTACACAGAAAACTATCGTTAGTAGGGGTGTCGAAACATTCGCTAATGAACATAACCTTATGATACCGAAGGGTTGGTATTTCTGGGGTTCGAATTGTTCGAATTCCTTCTGAAAGAATATGAATCGAATAATAGTTCCGGAGTTCATATGGATTCACTATGACATGATAATCTTATTTCCGATGGAGACTTCAACTTGTCTCAAATAGTTTCGTTGTTTTGTGTCAAAATGATTAGCGTGATTTACTAACGATAGTTTTCTGTGCAGCTGTACAAGCATTGCGCAAATATTGACTTGCTGCAAACACGGGTCTTTTACAAACCCTGGAGTTGAGTTGATTTCCTGATTCTTTTTAACAATTAGTATTTAGTATTATAAATCTTTAGTTTCCGTACATTGTGTCTTAATCTTTTCAACAATATAAACATCTATAACTCTTCTGTATAAGTCTATGATATAATTTTTTGTCGGTCAGATATCTATATAATGTCTGATCCTTTTGATGTGTGTGTGCATGGGAAGAGAAGTTTCTTCTGAGCTAGATCAAACTACCCTGCGATAGATGAAATAGATAATAGAGCATAAGAACATTAGATAGGAGGAGAATGCAAGAAATAATTAGGAGTTCACTGGGCAGTTCCATGTCCCTTATCACCTTTCATCCTTATCCATAAAATTATAATCTTTTCTTAAAATAATGATTTGTTTCAGCACTCGCTACGGCAAAGTCTTTCATTCGTTGAACCACTGTTGGTAAACCAGTTCGTGCCTATTTCCACTTAAACCTCAATTTGTCCAATTTAAATCCACTGTTACGAGTCCTGACCTGTTGCCTTAGTATGATGACCTTGTCTGCATCACTTTTTTACTTTTTTTGATGGTGCTAAGATAAGAGGGAGGGTGGAGGGTTGTGGAGTGTATTCAGGGATGGAATGGGTGGGAATGATTTTATGCCTTTTCCTTTTTGGCTACCTCCCTTGTAAGGGGGAAAAAGCCTTGGTATATGTATGTATGTATGTCTGCATCACCCTTTACCTATTTGAATACCTGTATTAGATCACCCCGCACTCCACATCTTTCCAAAGTGTACTTTAAAGTGTGGAAATCTGTCTTCGTATGATAGATTTCTATGAACTTTGATAATTTTGGTCATTCTCTTTTGTACTGATTCCAGTGAATCGACATTCATTCTATAGGATGGAGACCAAAAATGTACTGCATAGCCAAGGATGGGTCTAACTATCGCCAGATAGAGTTTAATGATTACCTCTGCACCTTTGT
>NC_134799.1:58309698-58312198 GCF_046742065.1 Oratosquilla oratoria
ATATATATATAAATATATAAATATGTAAATATGTAATAAATATATATATATATGTATATATATAAATATGTATAAATATATATGTATATATATATATATACAGTATATATATATATATATATATATATATATATATATATATATATATATATATATACTTGATTTTAAATGCAAAGGGAAAAGATCACAAGTGAATCTAAAAGTGGACAGGCACATGAAAGAAACAGCATGCGTCTGTGTGCATATGTGTGTATGTGTATGTGTGTGTGTATGTAATGATAATAATAATGATAACAATAATCAACGGTTTAATGGGTATAGCAGCATTACTGCTGAAAATATACACCTTACAAGATTATAACAATATAAAACTATTACAGTGAAAAGATGTTTCAAGCATTCAAAAAACTAGACAAAAAACAGTAAGCTGAGTAATAGGTGTGCAGTACAACAATGTTAATTCTTTTTCTTGATTAAGTGTGTGTGTGTGTGTGTGTGTGTGTGTGTGTGTGTGTGTGTGTGTGTGTGTGTGTGTGTGTGTGTGTGTGTGTGTGTGTGTGTGTGTGTGTGTGTGTGTGTGTGTGTGTGTGTGTGTGTGTGTGTGTGTGTGTGTGTGTGTGTGTGTGTGTGTGTGTGTGTGTGTGTGTGTGTGTGTGTGTGTGTGTTGGACTTTTGATCGACAGCTATTTCCCTCCCGTAAGAGAGCTCAGAGCTCGTATGACCGATCTATGGGTAATGCTATGACCTTACACACACACACACACACCCAACTCCCCGCCCATGAGAGTCGGAGTAACGACCCGTAGCGCAGCGATACCAAAATAATTTCGGCCCTGTGCAGGATTCGAACCAAGTACTGCCGCACCTCCGTACTGACAGTCCAGCACTCAATCAACCGCGCCACCGAGTCGTGTATGTATGTGTGAGTATATATGTGTGACTATGTGTGTGTGTGTGTGTGTGTGTGTGTGTGTGTGTGTGTGTGTGTGTGTGTGTGTGTGTGTGTGTGTGTGTGTGTGTGTGTGTGTGTGTGTGTGTGTGTGTGTGTGTGCGCGAACGTGCTGGGAGAGTATGTGGCATTGTTTTAGTAGGGGGAAAGGGGGCTATGATGACCACAGAGAGGAAGGGTTTAGCAGGGAGGGGGAATGAAGGGAGAGAAACGAAAATGTGAAGATCTATGGAAGAGGGGAGAGGGGAAAAGGAAAGTGCGGGTGGAAAGAAGAGTAAAATGAGGAGGAGGAGGAGGAGGAGGAGGAAGAGGAGAGGAGTAGGTGGTCAAGGAGGAGGAGGAGGAGGAAAAGGATTAGGATGTGGACAGGAGCAATTACAATGATAATGATGATAATGATAATGATAATGATGATAATGATAATGATAATGATAATGATGATGATGATGATGATGATGATGATGATGATGATGATGATGATGATGATGATGATGATGATGATGATGATGATGATGATGATGATGATGATGATGATAGTTATATTTGTAAGGATGATAATAACGATGATAATAATAACGATAGTGATGATGATAATGATAATAATGATAGTGATAATGATGACGATGTTAATGATAATAACGAGAATAATGACAATAACGATAATAATGACAATAATGATAACGATAAAAAATAAAACATAGATATACCAACGGTTATTTCCCCTTTACAAGTGATCTAGCCGAAATCAAATGTATAAATCCACTCCCACCCATTTCATCCCCACATACTCCACTCCCATTCACCATCCCTCCCTCTCTTTTCCCTCTTTTCTTGGCTCCTCCTGGATGACGGGTCATCCCTGCATCTCCCCCACTGTCCTCGGTCAGAAGCAATGTAGCAAGACACAGCACATCCACAGGAAAGCCGCATCATTTAATGGACGACCCACCCCCTTCTCCACCCCCTCATGCAGAAAAAGAGAAGACGGGGAGAAATCCCTTCGGGCTGCGTCAAAATATCATTCACAGTTACTTCCTCACCCCCCATTCCCCCAACCCACACCTTACCATGAATCAGAGCGTCATCCATGCACAACATTTCTCCAGTCAGCCCCTATCTTCTGTCTTCTCCCTTCCTTCCTCAAGAGACATTCCCCTCTTTCCCAATGCCCCTTTTACCCCATCCATCCATCTCATCCTCGGTCGCCCCCTCATGTTCACTCCTTCCAACTTTGCCTTCCACACCTCTTTTACTAATCTTTCTTTACTCATTCTTTCCACGTGTCCAAACCATCCCAATACTCTTTCATCAACCCTATCTCCCAACTCCCTTACCACCCCCGTTCTCCTCATCACCTCCTCATTTCTCACTCTATCCAGCCTAGTAACCTCTTCCATACCTCTACCCTGTCATAAGTCTTTTCCAAATCCATAAAGGTCAAAAAAACATCTTTACCTTTTCCTAAAGCTTTTTCACATATCTGCCTCACCACAAAAATCTGATCCATACAACCCTTACCTGTCCTAAATCCACAATGTTCTTCACCAATTA
>NC_134799.1:58317198-58319698 GCF_046742065.1 Oratosquilla oratoria
TGTGTGTGTGTGTGTGTGTGTGTGTGTGTGTGTGTGTGTGTGTGTGTGTGTGTGTGTGTTTGTGTTTGCAGGCACGCGCGCACATATGCGCGTGTACTTTAGGAGGAAAAAAAAATATTCATTCAAGTCACGAAAAGAAAATGTGATTGGGCTTAGGAGGTTAGCTATAGGAGAGAGAGAGGGCTATGAGCGGTTTAGGAAACGTGGAGGGTGAGGGAGGAGGACTGGATAGATGGCTTTTTGGGAGGCTGGATGGGTGGGGGGTCCAAAGGCGAGGGGGGCCAATGTGTAATTGCGGCAGTGTAAGCTTTATTAAGTCGTCAGATGTAGCGACTTGCTGTAATGGCGACTCCAATGGAAGCTGACGATTTATTAATATTACCCAGACGTCAATAAGGCCCCAACCCACTCCTCTCCCCCCTAAGCTCTCATCACCCTTCGGCCCCGTACGCATAAGGACCCTTTTACCTACGGGATGGACGGCCGTTCCCTGCGCCCCGCTCCAGCCGGGGCCTCAACACACGGCGGCTACGAGTTGGTGGCCGAATTTCGCGACATTTGGTCACATTTGGGGGACGCGATAGGCAATTGTTTCCCCCTCGTACGCCCTCCAGTCCGCGCCAAACAAGCGGGTTGTCTCCCCCCCCTTTTTTTCCTGCCCCCCTCTCCCCTCCCCCCTTCTCTTAACCCCACCTCCCTCACCCTCGACTCTTGTTTGTCGTAGTTAGAGGGCGACATTGTTGAGGGTCTTGGTACCGCCTTATAGACAAGAGACGCGTCCCTTTGGCTGGATGTGTTCTACTTTATGTGTGGTGCTAGAGGTTGCGATGACGACCCAGGTTGTTGCCGTGGTTATACGGGGATGGTGGTGGTGGTTGTGGTGGTATGGTGTTGTTGTTGGTGGTGGTGAAGGAAATAATGAGGTTAACGTTAATGTGGTGGGAACGAGATGGGATGTCAAGGTTCACGATATGGTTTGGTTTAACTATGAATCCTAGAACACCTATTCAAACCTTAAGGATTTCTAGATTAACCCCCTGCATGACTAAAATAGCCTGGCGGCAGAGAGAATCGGAGGGAAAGGAACTCCTGGTATGGAAGGCTGAGGATTAGGCTTAAGTATGGGCGGGTGCGAGAGGGAATGTACACGGAACTGCCCTAGATAAGTGGCGAATCAAGGGAGGCTATCTACATGGTGATAACCTAATTGGTAATGGGGATTTATTTTTCTAGATTGGATACAGGGTTTTGCTAAGTTTCAACATGTATAAGCAATTAGAGAAGTAAATATCTAGTAAATGGAGCTAATGGCTCCGACTATAATGTTAGATCTAGTAACGTTATAGTGATTATAATATTTTGTGGTAATCTTTAGGCTTTGTGACTGTGGAATTATGTAGTATAAGGTAATTTCCTTTCTCATAAATTTCGAGAATAAAAGACATCATAATTTAGGTATATTTGAAAGATGAATTTGTGTACGTGGTCATGTTCATAGGAATAGTAAAGGTACATGCAGAAAGATAGTTATGATGTTCTGCGTAAATCAGTACGCTTGAATCTCTCTCTCTCTCTCTCTCTCTCTCTCTCTCTCTCTCTCTCTCTCTCTCTCTCTCTCTCTCTCTCTCTCTCTCTCTCTCTCTCTCTCTCTTTCTTGTAAGTAGCTACATTCTTGAGCTGCCACAACCCGGAACAACCAATATGTTTGAGTATTCAGCTCAAAACTCGTCGCACTATAGTTTGCAAAATATCCTGGTTTCCTTTCTCTTTCTGTTTCGAATGTTTTTTTTCTATTGAGGGGAGAATTTAGCACTGTCAGTTTCCATTTTCGTCGTCTTAATTCTTATGGAAGAGTTTTTATTTCATTGTTTCCATCCGATACGTCATCCTCTTTCGCTCATCTTGTGAATCAGCGAGTGCCAACTTAACTTACATAAACGCGTATTTAAGAAAACATGGTTTTCTATGTGTTGTATGATGTAATGATAAAAAGAATAGTTTTGAATCACGTGGCAGTCATGGAAACAGAAATGAATTTATGACGTTGTTTATCAATGACAAATAACGAACATGTTTTTTGTGGTTATTCTTTGTCATTTTTTTTTTTTTTTTTTTGCGCTTTGTGTTATGAGACAACCTTTTGTAACAATTCCCGGGTCATTTTTTTTTTAGTTTCTTAAGAGTCTGTCCCTTTTTACTCCACTTTTTCAACGATTCCATCCGGACTATTTGATTAGTAAGTTGCCTTTACTTAATTGACACGAAAATATGAAATGTTTTCCACATCGTCACAATCATCTCGTCTTATGGCTAGCCTCACCTTTCCCGACTTGAATTTCCACTTTCTTCTCTAATTCAATTATGTTCTTACAATGAGAGAACCTGACACGCAAGAATGATGACCTCTTGTTCTTCTTTGCTGTCGCTTCTATAGGGAGTCCAAGCATAGAAATTCCTGTATGTTATTTACCTGATTCAGAAGGCGTAGAGATACCCCTTC
>NC_134799.1:58322198-58329698 GCF_046742065.1 Oratosquilla oratoria
ATGCATACATACCTACGTGTACCAACGGCTTTTTCCCCCTTCCAACGAAGGTAGCAAAAAAAAAAAAAAAAAAAAGGCATAAATTCCACTCCCACCCGTTCCATCCCTACATACTCCACTCCCTCACTCTTATCTTGGCTCCTTCTGGATGACGGGTCATCCTAGCATCTCGCCTAATGCCCTGGGTCGGAAGCAATGTAGCAAGACACAGAACATCCACAGCTATGCCGTTTCATTTAATGGGCGACACCCCCCCCCTCCTCACCGTCCTTTCATGCAGAAAAAGAGAAGACGGGGAGAAATCTCTTCGGGCTGCGTCAAAATATCATTTACACATACTCCCTCACACCCATCCCCCACCCACTCCCTTCCATGCATCACAACATCATCCATACACAACCATTCTCCACTCACCCCTATCTACTGTCCTCTCCCGTCCTTCCTCTACAGACATTCTCCTCTTTCCCAATGCTCCTTTTACCCCATCCATCCATCTCATCCTTGGTCGTCCCCTCATGTTCACTCTTTCCACCTCTGCCTTCCACACCTCTTTTACTAATCTTCCTTCACTCATTCTTTCCATGTGTCCAAACCATACCAATACTTTGTCACCAACCCTATCTTCTAACTCCCTTTCTACCCCTGCTCTTCTCCTCATCTTCTCGTTTCTCACTCTATCCAACCTAGTAACCCCTTCCACATCTCTCAAGCATTTCATCTCAAACGTATTTAAAGTCATTCTCTCTTCCTGTCTTATGTTACACGTTTCTGTCCCGTACAATGCTGTCGGCACAATCACTCCTTCATACAATCTCCTCTTAGCATCTATTCCCAAATGTCTATTTCTCATTACACTTTTTAACCCCCCAAGGCATTTACTTGCTTCTCTGAATCTACATTCTACCTCCACCTCTCATTCCCGCCACATTCGCACCTAAGTATCTAAAGCTATCCACTTCCTCCAGTCTCTCTCCCTTAATACTCACTTCCAATTTACTACCACATTCACCCCATGTACATCTCATAACCTTACTTTTATCCACATTTATCTTGAACTTCCTCTGTCACTAATTTCCTTATTCCCTCTTCTAATCCTGCCCCAAACGTAGTGTCGTCAGTAAACAGCAACTGTCTTATCTCCCATTTTTCTCCCTTTTCTTTAACCATCTTCAATCCCCGGCCCATCACTCTTGCGTTTACCTTTCGCACAACACAATCCATGTACAAATTGAACAGCCAAGGCAACATAACACATTCCTGGAGAAGTTCCAACTTTAACTCAACAAACCACTCACTCTCTCTATTTCTAATTCTAACACAGGCTCTACTACTCTCGTAAAAACTCTTGACTGCTCTCAACAGCTTTCCTCCTATCCCAAATATCTGAGATACCTCCCACAGTGCCTTCCTGTCTTTCCTATCATAAACTTTTCCAAGTCTATAAAGGCTCAAAAAATACTTTTACATTTTCCCAATCTGATCCACGTAACCCCTAACTGTCCTAAACCCACATTGTTCCTCACCATTTACTCTCTCTGTTCCTCTCCCAATCCTCTCAATCAAAACCCTCCCATAAACCTTCCCAACTACACTTAATAGACTGATCCTTCTGAAACTACTACACATACACTTGTCCCATCTTTCCTTGTAAAGTGGAACTACAGGCATTCCTCCACTCCTACGGGACTCTACCCTCTCTTAGACAAACAGTAAATCATCACTGTACCTCCCTTTTCTTGGCACTCTGCATGACATCCATCCAACCCAAGTGCCTTACGTGCTCTCATCATCTTAACAACTGCTTTCACCTCATCTCTCGTTATTTCTCTTCCATTTTGTTCACCCATCGCTGTCATTTTCTAAGCGTTTCCTACTGCAACTATCTTTCCCTTCCCATCCTTTTCCACATTTAGCAACTGCCTAAAATACTCTGCCCATCTTCTCTTACAGTCGTCTCTTTCATCATCATCTCTCCATCTTCAATTTTTACCTTTTTTCACTACGTGATCCGCCTCTTCTTTTTTTTTCTTCTAAAACTTCTTTTCATTATTCTAAAAAAATTCTGTCATACCAATACCTCATTTCCAATTATTTTTTACTCCTTTATCTTATGCTTTAGTTCTCTTCTCTTTTCTTTGTACCTCTCATTTGATTCTCTCGTCCTATTTTGTAACCAATTTGTGAATGCTCACTTCTTCTTATCTACAACTTTCTCAGCTTCATCATCCCACCACTCACTACCCTTCCATCTATTTTCTCCCATCCTTCTTGTTCCACACACCAACTTTGAACACCTTGTGACTCCCTCCTTGAACCATCCCCATTCCTCCTCCACTCCTAGTTCTACTCTATCCTTCATTCCCTCCCATTCCTCTCTTATCTTCTTCTTTTACTCCTTTTTTTCTCATTTAAGCACTTTATTGTAAGCACCTCTCTACCCTCTGTCCTTTTCCTATTTCTCCATCTATCCTCCATTCTCAGCTTACCTTCCACCATTTTATGTATACATATACATATACATATACATATACATATACATATACATATACATATACATATACATATACATATACATATACATATACATATACATATACATATACATATACATATACATATACATATACATATACATATACATATACATATACATATACATATACATATACATATGCGTGTGTGTGTGTGTGTGTGTGTGTGTGTGTGTGTGTGTGTGTGTGTGTGTGTGTGTGTGTGTGTGTGTGTGTGTGTGTGTGTGTGTGTGTGTGTGTGTGTGTGTGTGTGTGTGTGTGTGTGTGCGTGTGTGTGTGTGTGTGTGTGAGAGAGAGAGAGAGAGAGAGAGAGAGAGAGAGAGAGAGAGAGAGAGAGAGAGAGAGAGAGAGAGAGAGCGTGTGTGTGTGTATTATACGTAATAACCCGTCTTTGTATCTCTCAGCATCTAGTTTGTTCTTAAATTCTTGTATGGTGTTCGCACACACTATTGTTTCATCTAATATGTTCCAGACATCCACCACTCTGTGTGGAAAACTATTTTTTTCGATCTCTTCTATAATTATAATGTTTTAATTTCTTTTCGTGTCATCTTGTTTTTCTTTTGTCCCACTTTAATAAGTCTTCTCTGTCAAGGACTTTCATGCTTTTCATGATTCTGTAAAGGGCCAATAGATCTTCTCTTTCTTTTATTTTTTCAGGGATGGTGGTTCCAGTTTAGTCAATCTTTGTTCGTATGTCAATTTTGAAAGTGTTGTGGAAATTTTTGTCGTTGCTCTTGTGATTCTTTCTAATTTCTTTATATTCTTTTTTGTACTAGGTGTCTATAGTGTCACAGCATATTCCAATATTGGTCTAATCAGTGTGACTAATATATTTTTTTGCCATTATTTCATCCAAGAAATTAAAAGCCACCTTTATTGATCTTTGTAAATTGTAGGTTTCTCCGACTATTTTCTTTATATGCTTATCTGGGGACATGTTTTTGGTGGTAATTACTCCTAGGTCCTTTTCGGAGCTAACTTTCTTTACTTTCTTTGTACCGATTTGATACTGTCCTGATATTCTTTTTTTACTTTTTCCAAAATCTATTATACTACATTTCTTAAAGTTCACTTCCCACTTTTGGCTCCTTTCCCAGACTTTGTCCAGGTCTCTCTGTAGTGATTCACAGTCTTTTTCTGTATTTTCTTTCTTTAGTAGTTTTGCGTCGTCTGCAAAGAAGTCCATATGACATTCTACACCTTCATCCATGTCATTTATATGTATATAATAAACATTATCGGAGCTGATAGTGAACCTTGTGGGACTCCACTTATCATTTCTTCCATATAACATTCTACACCTTCTTCCATGTCATTCATATATATAATAAACATTATCGGAGTTAATAGTGAACCTTGTGGGACTCCACTTATCATTTCTTCCCACGTCGAGTTTTTATCTCTAAGCACCACCCTCATTTTTCTCCCATGCAAGAAATCTTTCACCCATTTCAGTAATTTTCTTTGTACACCTGTTTTTTTTAGTTTTCTTAATAGCTTTTTGTGTGGTACTTTATCAAAAGCCTTTTGTAAATCCAGGAAAGCACAATCTGCTCATTCGTCCCTTTCTTGCATTTTATCTGTTAACCTTGAATAAAAACAAATAAGTTTGTGACACATGATCTTCCTTGTCTAAAACTGAATTGTTTTGGATTCAGTATATTGTTTTTTCCAAATGATTAGTCCATCTACTTTTGATGACATTTTCGCATATTTTAGCTATTGTGCTTGTAAGGGAGACCGGTGTATAGTGTGTGTGTGTGTGTGTGTGTGTGTGTGTGTGTGTGTGTGTGTGTGTGTGTGTGTGTGTGTGTGTGTGTGTGTGTGTGTGTGTGTGTGTGTGTGTGTGTGTGTGTGTGTGTGTGTGTGTGTGTGTGTGTGTGTGTGTGTGTGTGTGTGTGTGTGTGTGTGTGTGTGTGTGTGTGTGTGTGTGTGTGTGTGTGTGTGTGTGTGTGTGTGTGTGTGTGTTTTCACATCGAAAAACCTAAGTTCAAATCAAACGCTTACTGGTGGCTGTTACTTGTCTTTGCACCCCAAGCACATAGAGCAGAAAAGATGACTTTGTTCACAGCTAAGTTATTTATAGTATGAGCTCTTCACAATGAATTACAACGATAAAGCAGATAGATGTACTTATAGATAAGCATGTAGAAATTAGATAAGATGAACTAGAATAAAATTCAGCAATAAATAATTTGCTATCATATCTAAGTGATTTCTAAATCTTAAATCTGTATTACATCCAATCACATCGGCTCGAATCTTATTCTATTTATCAAGAACACGATAGATGAAATTGTCTTTATTTCAAAGTTAAATCTACGTCCTGGCAGCTTGAGGCCATTACTTCCCGCTCCCTGAGCATTTCTTATGAAAATATAATAAATTCTCATGTTATCAATTCCTATCAAAACATCACAGAATTGTCTAACGTCCCTTCAGAATGTCATTTTCTAACAGAATAGGTGGAAGCTCACTGGCTGAGCGGTTCGAATCCTGCCACCGGCGAAGTTGAACCAAGGGCATGGTTCATCAAATTCTACGCTACAAAGCCCTCTGTGAGGGGCACCGTCCTAGCCTCCCGATAGAGGGAGTGTGTGACGTTAAACCATATCATCATCATCATCATCATCATCATCATCATCATCATCATCATCATCATCATCATCATCATCATCATCATCATCATCATCATCATCATCATCATCATCATCATCATCATCATCATCATCATCATCATCATCATCATCATCATCATCATCATCATCATCATCATCATCAACAGAATAAGTGCCAGTATCTTAGCGGTTTTCGTACAATTTGTTTCTTATATTAGGTATGAGTCTATGGCTCGTCGTTGTACCTTTTCCAGTGTACTTTTTTATTAATTCATTCCAGTCTTTGGCGTTGTACTTTTTCCAGTTTATTTGTTTGTTCATTTATTCCAGTCTTTGGCGTTGTAACTTTTCCAGTTAATTTGTTTATTAATTTACACCAGTCTTTGAGTGTTTATTTATTTATTCCAGTCTTTGAGTGAGGTTTAGGGACCATATAGAAACAGCAAATTCCAATCGTGGGCAAACCAGTGTTCTATATAATCGGTTGACGATAGCCATCAGTCTCAGGATCTCATTTGCTTTCTATGAATAATGAATACAGTACTTAGATGGCTTAATGTCGTTACTGATAATTATACCAATATCATTTCTATTCCTCACTTTGGTCATTTTATATAAATAATTAGTAGTCCCACTTAGTATTACTTTTATCTATTTACATAACTTGGGTCAGATTCTATTATCTTCTTTTAAGACCATTGTTCTAGTTTGTGTAATCTCCTTGGATATTCATTTGATTTGAGTGATCATTTGCTATTCCTCCCATCTTAATACATCATCGCATTTGGTGATTGTGGCTCAAATCCCCTCTTCTCCTCTCTCCTATCTTACCCTCTCTTTCCTTAATCTCTTCTTTGCTCTTCTTTCTTCCATTTCTGAATCTTCTCCCTCTCTTCTATTCCATTTGCCTTACCTCTCCCTTCCCTTCCCCTCTTTTCCCTCCTCTCCCTTCCATCTGTCACTCTCCGCTCTCTTCACTTCGTGTCTCCTCTTTTCCACTCCTTTTTTCTCTCTTTCTCATTCCTCTTCTTCCCCACCTCTCCTACTTCCCCTTCCTTCCTCTCTCTTTCTCTCTCCTCCTCTAAGACTCCTTCACTACTCTTCTTTTTCCAACTCTTTTCCTCTCTCTCTATCTCTCTATCTCTCTCTCTCTCTCTCTCTCTCTCTCTCTCTCTCTCTCTCTCTCTCTCTCTCTCTCTCTCTCTCTCTTTTCCGCTTGTGTCCCAGTCACCTTTCATTGTTTACCGTCACTTGATTATCTCGACTCTTGGTTCTCTCTCTCTCTCTCTCTCTCTCTCTCTCTCTCTCTCTCTCTCTCTCTCCACCTATTTCTCTCTCTCTCTCTCTCTCTCTCTCTCTCTCTCTCTCTCTCTCTCTCTCTCTCTCTCTCTCTCTCTCTCTCTCTCTCTCTCTCTCTCTCTCTCTCTCTCTCTCTCTCTCTCTCTCTCTCTCTCTCTCTCTCTCTCTCTCTCTCTCTCTCTCTCTCCCTCTCTTCTATCTTCCCCTTAAACCTTCCTTTTATTCTCTATCCCCCCGTTTTTCTCCCTAACTTTCATTCTTCCCAAAATCGCTTCGATTTTCCTCCTCCTCCTCCTCCTCCTTCTCCTCCTCCTCCTCTGTTCCCCTCCTTCTCATTTTACGGTTTCCCCCTTACACCGCCCTCCGTTTTCTACCCATTTTCTTTTTCTCCTTCTCCTATACTTCCCCCCCCCTCTCTCTCTCTCTCTCTCTGTCTCTCTCTCCCCTCTCTTCCCCCCCCCATCCCGTTTGCGCTTTTCTTCTCTTCTTTCCACCTCTCTCTCTCCCCTCCCTCTCCCCTCGCTCGTTCCCCCTTCCCTCTCCCCTTTTCTAATTTTTCATGTTTATCCCGTTTCCCCTCATCCATCTCTCATCTCCCTTCCTTTTCCCCCTCTCCCCTTCTTCCCCTTTCCATTTCTTTCCGCCTTCCCAATTTTGAGGGCCTCCCCCCTCCCCCCTCTCCCCCTCCCCCTTCCCCCTCCTCCCTCCCTCCTCCCCCTCCTCCGTTGTTCCAGCTTTCCTTCCTCACACCAACTTTATTGTTATCGGCTGTACATTCCCTCTCTCCCTCCCTCTCTCACTCCCTCTCTCTCTCCCTCCTACACACCCTACACCACATATTCTGTTGCCTCTTCCTCCTCCTCCTCCTTTTTGTTCCTTCTCCTCCTTTTTCTTCATTCTTCCTTCTCTTATACCCACTCTTCCTCCTCTTCCTCTTCCTCCTCTTCCTCCTCCTCCTTTTTGCTCCTTCTCCTCCTCTTTCGTCATTCTTCCTTCTCCTATACCCCCCTCTTCCTCCTCTTACTCTTCCTCCTCCTCTTCCTCCTCCT
>NC_134799.1:58347198-58349698 GCF_046742065.1 Oratosquilla oratoria
GATCCTTGTTTTCTAAATTTTCATGTTTTCAGTCCTCCTGCATGTATATTCTTTTGTATTTCTTGCTTCCTCGTCTTTCTTTATATAATCCAGTATTGCATTCTCCCACTTATTATCGATTATTGTTAGATATCATCTAGTCTACTGTATTTCATTTACTTGTTTTTTTTTTATTCTCAAACCACTAGTACAAAAGGTCTTCATATCTCTCTCTCTCTCTCTCTCTCTCTCTCTCTCTCTCTCTCTCTCTCTCTCTCTCTCTCTCTCTCTCTCTCTCTCTCTCTCTCTCTCTCTCTCTCTCTCTCTCTCTCTCTCTCTATCTCTCTCTCTCTCTCTCCTCTCCCTCTCTCTTCTCTCTCTCTCTCTCTCTCTCTCTCTCTCTCTCTCTCTCTCTCTCTCTCTCTCTCTCTCTCTCTCTCTCTCTCTCTCTCTCTCTCTCTCTCTCTCTCTCTCTCTCTCTCTCTCTCTCTCTCTCTCTCTCTCTCTCTCTCTCTCTCTCTCTCTCTCTCTCTCTCTCTCTCTCTCTCTCTCTCTCTCTCTCTCTCTCTCTCTCTCTGAAGGTATCTTACGAGTGGCCGATAGCAGTGGGTTCGAATCCTGCATGCGACTGTCATAAAATTATCGGATTAATGTCGCTGTTACTAGCGAATTTCTCTCATATATATATATATATATATATATATATATATATATGTATATATATATATATATATATATATATACATATAATATTCAACATCTCTTTTATTTCGCTTCGCCTTCATCTCCTTCTGTTCCTTCTTCTTCTCATTTTGCTTCTCAGCCTCTCCCTCTTTGCAGCATCTCCCACCTTCTCACTCTCCTGAATTATTTCCATTTACCTTCACATCAGTCCCTCCCGGTCTCCCCTCGTCCTCTCTCCCTCCCAACCACCTTCACCCTCTCGCCTTCCCCCTTTGGGTCCTCCGTGATCACTTGGCCACATGGCGTTCAGAAGCTTCTCGTTATTATGTGGATTACTTGCCAGATCAAGGTAATTGCGGTCCAGCGTCCTGTGACACTGAGGCCGCTTCAATAAGCCAACTTTACTGCATTGGTTAGCGTCTAGGGGTTGAAGTTGGGCGGGTCCCGGGGGCCGGGATGTGTGACGAATACGGTGAGTGGCCCGTGGTGGGATAATGGTGATTATGATTATGAGCGTAGTAATGGTTTTAAGGGAAGGTGATGATGTTGGAGAAGTGGGTGACGTTATGAGTGTTGGTGATGAACATTAGGGGCTCCTGATTGTGATGATTGTGATGGCAGCGAGAAGTGACAATTCGTAATCTTTACTTAACTTATTATGGCGACATTGGCTCTGGCTTGGGCCTCGGGCAATCGAGACGGTAGGCCGGATGGAAATTGAAGGAAATTGAAGGATTGATAGAAAAGATGAAAGGCCTGTTCAAGGCCACAGTGGTATTTGGTAAGGGTTATGGTTTTCTGGTATGAGGTTCATACCGGTACAAACACCTTTTATGATACCAGGATACACTCTTCTGTTTGGCTTTTTTTTCTGTGGAATTAAAGGTAATTAAGGCTCAAGTTCTGATGTTACAGTAACGCACATTTATTAGCTTTATCAAGATTACCTTCTAATGCTATCAGTCTTATCAGGAGGCAAGTTCTGAATAAAATCGTGTGTCGTTGATCAAACTGAATATCCTAAAAGTCCGTCACGATCACGTCACTACATTTTGTGGATAACCATTTTAGTTTGGTGAAGATAATTCAGGAGTGGAGTGAGGGAGGAGAGAGAGACTTGGAGGGTGTGGAGGAGGGTAGTGGAGGTGGAGGTGGTGGTGTCGACGAAGGTGGAAGCCGCTCCAGACCCTCCGTTTCATATTGAATTGCAATTGCATTCAATAAATTGGATTGACAAAATATTATATTCATTGAATCATATATCAGTTTTGGGGTCTTTCCGTGCGTTCCCCGTTTTCTTTTGCTCCTTGCTCGGTTGTGTTCTTCGTTTCTTCGTCTCTGGATGAGACATATCAAGGCTCCTGAGGACTCCGTGTCCTTCCACCTTCCAGCACCCTTCCATAACTCTTTCTATTCTTCTTTCCAGTCTATCTAACCTCTCTTACCTTTTTTTTGCAGTCATAAGCAATTTTGATATGTAATAACAGCATATTTCGTCTCTATTTCTTACTTTTTTTGTCATCTTTATCTATATTAGACAATCTCCACAGTCTTCAATCATTTGCTTTCGATCATTTATCTCCCAGCCTTTTATTCTCTTTTTCTTTCCATGTTTTGTTTTTCTTCCCTTCTGCCTTACCCTCGCTTTCCTCCCCTTTCCTCGACTTTCCTCCTTTTCTCATTTTCTTAATCATTTGTGTTCTAATCCTGTTCCCTTTCTCAGCCTCTTTCTTCAATTCTACTCGCCTTCCTTCCCTCTCCACCCCTGTCCACCTTCAATCATCTGTCTTCCATTCCTTCTCCTCCTCTTCCCTCTCCTCCTTTCCCCTCCCCTCCC
>NC_134799.1:58364698-58367198 GCF_046742065.1 Oratosquilla oratoria
GGCGCCAGCATAGTGGCTAGGACTGCCGAGGCTTTCACAGAAAGGATTGCGGTTCATATTAACACTGCGTAAGGAAGGTCCATTTGGACCTTCGTGGTCCACGGAGTGGTCCACGGAGTTAGGAGGAGTGGGAGTCAGCCAAAGTGAGTAGTTTGCCAGGAGAGGGTCGCGACCTGTAGGTACCCTGTTCAGACGAGTGTCTGCGGGTTTGGGAGACCCAGTTCAGAGTGGGGTCCATAGTAATCCTATTTACACAAATACATGTACCCACAGAGATGCGTACACACACACACACACACACACACACACACACACACACACACACACACACACACACACACACACACACACACACACACACACACACACACACACACACACACACACACACACACACACACACACACACACACACACACACACACACACACACACACACACACACACACACACACACACACACACACACACACACACACACACATTCACACACATACACATACACACACATACACACACACACACGCGCGCCTGGGCGCACGCATACGCTGTAGTAGTAACGTCTTGACTTCTCCCACGGGATGTCAGAGATCGCGCCCCGCTCAGGGCATGAAACCTTTAATAACGCTACATGTCATTACTGTTCCACTTGAGCAAGATGAATGTGTTTGTGAGTGTGTATGCCCGTGTGTGTGATTGTGTGTGTGTGTGTGTGTGTGTGTGTGTGTGTGTGTGTGTGTGTGTGTGTGTGTGTGTGTGTGTGTGTGTGTGTGTGTGTGTGTGTGTGTGTGTGTGTGTGTGTGTGTGTGTGTGTGTGTGTCTGTGTGTGTGTGTGTGCGTATGTGTGTGTGTGTGTGTATTTCCGAGGTCACTACGTTGCCCATAGACAGGAATATATATGAGATCACACACACATACACACTTCTGCCCCATATAGTGCTGTCAGCAAAATCATCCCTTCATACAACCTCTTAGCATCCATTCCTAAATGTCTATTTCTCATTACACTTTTTAATCCTCTAGGGCATTTACTTACGCAACCCCTACCTGTCCTAAATCCACACTCTTCCTCAACAATTACTCCCTATGTTACTTTTCCAATCCACTCACCCCCCCCATAAGCCTTCCTAACTACACTTAAGAAATTGATCCCTCTGAAACTACTACACTCACATCTATTCCCTTTTCCCTTGTAAAGTGGAACTATACAGGCACTCCTCCAGTCCTACGCCACTCTACCCACTTTTAGACAAACATTAAACAACCTCACCAGTCAGTCCACCATCACTGTACCTCCCTTTTTTAAACACTCCGTATGACACCCATCTAACCCAGGTACCTTACCTCCTCTCATTATTTTGATAACTACTTTTACCTTATCTTTCCTTCTTTCTCCTCCATTTTCCTCATTCATCACTGATATTTTATTAGCGCTTCCCACTGCAGCTAACCTTTCCTTCCAAATCCTACTTCACATTTAGCAACTATCTAAAATACTCCGCCTATCTTCCTCTTACTGCCGTCTTTCCATTATCATCTCTCCATATTCCCCTTTCTCTACTCGATTCGCCTCCTCTTCCTCTCAAATTCCTTCCAGAACATATTCATTACTTTAAAAAAACTCTGTCATAATCTGTTCTCCTTTTAACCTCCTTAATCTTATGCTTTATTTCCCTTATCGTTTCTTTGTATCTCTCATATAATTCTATCGTCCTATTTTGTAACCAATCATTGAATGCTCGTTTCTTCTACAGCTTTCTTTGCTTCAGCATCCCACCACTCGCTACTCTTCCTTCCATCCTCCTTGTTCTACACACCATCTTTGCACACCTTGTACTTCCCCTCCTAGTTCTACTCTATCTTTCACTCCCTCCCACTCCTCTCTCAGCTTCTTCTTGTACTCCTTCTCCTTTTCTTTTTCATTGAAACAGTTCACTCTATACACCTTCCTATCTTTTGTCCTTTTCCTCTTTCTCCATCTATCCTCCACTCTCAACTTACCTTCCACCAAAAAAATTATCTCATATTCCCCCATTCTCTCCCCTTACAATATGTACATCCAAAGCTCTTCCTACTTTTCTCCTGGTTATCGTTGTATTGTTCATTAAAGCCCTTTCTACCACCCTCTCATCCACCACCCTCTCCCATGTGTGCTTATGCTTGACTTTCTTCAATAACACTTTATTTGCAATGATCAACTCTCTAAACACATATCCACCATCATCTCTCCACTACGATTTTTTCCTGGAACTTCACACCTCCTAACCACTCAGTTTATTAATTCGTCTCCTATCCTAGCATTGAGATCTCCCAATAACACTACATTGATATTTCCCCCTAAACCCCTGATGCACTTATTTAAGTCTATCCAAAAAGCCTCATTTTCCTCTACACTCTTCTTACTACTAGGCCCATATCCACTTACAAAGACCCACATCTCCATTTCCAGTTTCACCCTCATCTAAACACACACACACACACACACACACACACACACACA
>NC_134799.1:58377198-58379698 GCF_046742065.1 Oratosquilla oratoria
TTCAGCTAATTTTCCACGTTTCTCTATTTCTTCTTCTTGTTCAACTCTTACTTCCAGTCTTGTTTTCTTCAATGCCCTCACCTGATAACGCATTCGGCTAAATGTTATCCGTTCTTCCTTATTTTCTCTCTCCTTTCTTCTTTTTCTTCTTCTTCTTCTTCTTCTTCTTCTTCTTCTTCTTCTTCTTCTTCTTCTTCTTCTTCTTCTTCGCGTTCTTCTTCTTCTTCTTCTTAGCGTTCGTCTTCTTCGCGTTCTTCTTCTTCTTAGCGTTCGTCTTCTTGTCGTTTTTCTTCTTCTTCTTCGCTTTCTTTCTTTTTTCTTCGCGTTTTTCTTTGCATTCTTTTTTCTTCTTCTTCTTCTTCTTCTTCTTCTTCTTCTTCTTCTTCTTCTTCTTCTTCTTCTTCTTCTTCTTCTTCTTCTTCTTCGCGTTCTTCTTCGCGTTCTTCTTCTTCTTCTTCTTCTTCGCGTTCTTCTTCGCGTTCTTCTTCTTCTTCTTCTTCTTCTTCTTCTTCTTCTTCTTCTTCTTCTTCGCGTTCTTCTTCTTCTTCGCGTTCTTCTTCTTCTTCGCGTTCTTCTTCTTCTTCTTCTTCTTCTTCTTCTTCTTCTTCGCGTTCTTCTTCTTCTTCTTCTTCTTCTTCTTCTTCTTCCTCTTCTTCTTCTTCTTCTTCTTCTTCTTCGCGTTCTTCTTCTTTTTCACCCTCCCCTTACTCCTTTCCTCCTCGCCTTCTTATTCATTTCCGTCTTGACTAAGATCTCCATTTCTTATCACATCCAACTCCTTTTCCCCCATTCTATTCCTGCCCCTGCTTCTTCTCTCGCTGTGCTATTGCCTCCTCCTCCTTTTCCTCCTACTCCTCCTCCTCCTTCTCCTTCTCTTCCTTTTTCTCCTTCCTCCTATTACTCCACCTCCTCCTCCTTTTCCGTCTCACGTTCTTCCTTCGCTTACCCCTTCTCCTTTTTTCTTGTTCCTATTCTTTATCCTTTTCTTCCTTCCACTCCTCCTCTTCCTGCATCTCCTCCTCTTCCTTCCACTCCTTTTCTTCCTGCATCTCCTCCTCTTCCTACCTCTCCTCCTCTTCCTTCCACTCCTCCTCTTCCTGCATCTCTTCCTCTTCATTCCCATATCTATTTTCTTCTTCCCCATCATCCTTCTCCTCTTCCCCTCCTCCTTCCTTCCTCCTTTCCCCACCTTCTCTTCTTTATCCTCTTATTTCTCTTCTTCCTACTCATCATTCGACCTCCCCAAACACTTTCTCCATCTTCTTCATTGTATGTCCTCCTCTCGAGTTATTCCCATCTTTCTCTCCTTCACTTTGCCTAATTTTACTTCGCCGATTCTTCTTCGTTGTCTTTCTTGTTCGCAATCGCTGCATTGCTAATGTGTTTTGTTTGTTGTCGCCTTTCTCTCTCTCTCTCTCTCTCTCTCTCTCTCTCTCTCTCTCTCTCTCTCTCTCTCTCTCTCTCTCTCTCTCTCTCTCTCTCTCTCTCTCTCATCCCTACGCAGCATCTCTTCACTTTGCAAAAAATTTGCAGAAGTAGTTGACCTCAATGCTAATGAGAAAATGCGCACACATTCCCTATATACCCTCATTCCTGCATATATTATTGCCGATGTATAAATGAATATATATACCAGTATACTTTAATCTTTGAAAACACACACACACACACACACACACACACACACACACACACACACACACACACACACACACACACACACACACACACACACACACACACATACAACCTCGTGGCGCAATTGTTAGAGTTCTCGCCTGCCACTACGGCGGTCCGGGTTCGACTCCCGCCCAGGCCTGAAATAATTTCAGTTTCGCTGCGCTGCGGGTTGTTACTCCAACTCTTGTAGGTGGGGAGTTGGGGGTGTGTGTGCGTGTAAGGTCACAGTATTACCCATAGATCGGTCGTACGAGCTCTGAGCTCTCATCCGGGAGGTTAATAACTGTCGATCACGAGTCAAACACGTGATCCAAGACCATGGTGAATGGTGAATCACACATTTACGGTACATCGTGTTGAGACTTTACTAAAGACCTGAAGAGGAAAGAATGACACCCACAAAATTGTTGACTATAGAATTATTTTGAACGAAAATTAGATTAATGATGAAGGAATTGTTATGATAAGAGTTGCTTGAACGCGAAGAGACGATGTTAGATAAGATTAATTTGTGGCTGAGGTGACATAAGTACAAAGATAGGAACAGACACGAAAAAAGCAGCATATATTCTTGAAGTGGATAATGGAATGATTGAAAGAGGAGAGAAATTATTGTGATTGGATGTAGAGATAGTGGGGAACAGATGTTTTGAGAAAAATAATCGACAGGCTTACTTAGAAGCAAACGAAACTCGTGATTCTTTACTATGTGATGGTGGACAGAAAGATCAAAGAAGGGTATTGGATGAAAATTAATTATTTAAATCGTGGGAAGGGAATAGTAGCATTATTCACTTGCATAAATATAAAAATTGTCTGA
>NC_134799.1:58384698-58392198 GCF_046742065.1 Oratosquilla oratoria
TTGTGGTAAGGCAGATATGTGAGAAAGCTTTAGGAAAAGGTGAGGATGTTTTTGGACCTTTATGAATTTGAAAAAGGCTTATGGTAGGGTAGATAGGAAAGCACTGTGAAAGGTTTTGTAGATATATGGGATTAAGGAAAAGCTGTTGACGGCAACCGAGAGTTTTTGCAAGAGTAGTAGAGCCTGTGTTAGAATGAAGAATGTAGAGAGAAAGTAGTATGAGGTAAAGGTGGGACTGCATCAGGGATATGTCATGTCGCCATGACTGTTCACTGTGTACATGGATGAGGTGGTGCGTGCGGTAAAAGTGAGGGTAATGGATAGGGGACTGGAGATGGTTAAAGAAAATGAAGAGAAGTGAGAGGTGAGCTAGTTTTTGTTTGCTGACGACAATGTGCTTGTGGCAGAGTCAGTGTGTGTGTGTGTGTGTGTGTGTGTGTGTGTGTGTGTGTGTGTGTGTGTGTGTGTGTGTGTGTGTGTGTGTGTGTGTGTGTGTGTGTGTGTGTGTGTGTGTTTATGCTAGTGTAGGAAATGAACCAATAGGCGGAGTGTGGAATTCCAGGAAAAATTAGTAGTGGAGAGTTGATGGTGAAGTGTCTAGAGAATTGATGATAGTAAATACACTGTTTAGGAAGAAATTTAAGCATAAGTACATATTGGAGAGGGTGATGAATGGAAGGGTAGTAGATAGGGCTTTCGTGGACTATGTGGTGGTACCCAATAGAGGAGTAGGAAAAGTTTTGGGTGTACTTATTCTGAGGAGAGAGTGGGGTAATATCAGATAATATTTTGATGGAAAGTAAGTTGAGAGTGGAGAATAGATGAAGCAAGAGGAAAAGGATAGAAGGTAGGGAGGTGATTAGAGTAAACTGCTTAAAGTAGAAAGAAAAGGCGGAGTATAACAAGAAACTGAAAGAGGAGTGGGAGGGAATGAAAGAGTAGAACTAGGAGTGGAGGAGGAATGGGGATGGGTTAAGGTGTGAGTCACAATATGCGCAAAGTTGGTGTGTGAAACAAGGGGGATAGGAGGAAATAAAAGGAAGGGTAGTGAGTGGTGTGGTGATGAAGCAAAAATGTAGTAGAAGAGAAGAAACGAGCATTCACAGATTGGTTACAAAATGTGACGAGAGAATAATATGAAAGGTACAAAGAAAAGAAAAGAGAAGTAAAGCATAAGATAAAGGAGACAAAGAGGAGAGCAGATATGAAATGGGGTAAGAGTATGACAGAAATTTTTCAAAGTAATAAAAAGATGTTTTAGAAGAAAATTAAGTGAGGAAAAGGAAGTGAATCAAGTAGAGAAGAAAAAGTAAAAGGTCCAGATGGAGAGATGATAATGGAAGAGACAGCAGTAAGAGGAAGAAAAGCATTTTAGGAGGTTGCTAAATGTGAAGGAGGATAGGGAGGGAAATGTAGCTGCATTGGGAAGTGCTAATAAAATAGCAGTGATGAATGAGGAAAACGGAGAAGAAATAAGAAAAGATGAGGTGAAAGCAGTTATCAAAATGATGAGAGGAGGTAAGGTACCTGGGTTAGATGGGTGTTATGCGGAGTGTTTAAAAAAAGGGAGGTACAATGATAGTGGACTGGATGGCGAGGTTGTTTAATGTTTGTTTAAAAGAGGGTAGAGTGCCGTAGGACTATAGGAGTGCCTGTATTGTTCCACTTTACAAGGGAAAGGGGGACAAGTGTGAGTGTAGTAGTTTCAGAGGAATCAGTTTGTTAAATGTATTTGGGAAGGCATATGGGAGGGTTGTGATTGAGAAGGTTAGGAAAGGAACAGAGGGAGAATTGGTGAGGAGCAGTGTGGGTTTAGGACAGGTAGGGTTGCGTGGATCAAATTTTTGTGGTAAGGCAGATATATAAGAAAGCTTTAGGAAAAGATAAAGATGTTTTTTGGGGCCTTTATGGATTTGGAAAAGGCTGTTGACAGGGTAGACAGGAAGACACTGTGGGAGGTATTACAGATATATGGGATAGGAGGAAAGCTGTTAGGAGCAATCAAGAGTTTTTACGAGAGTAGTAGAGCCCGTGTTAGAAAAAGAAATGGAGAGAGTCAGTGGTTTGAGGTAAGGGTGGGACTTCCTCACGGATGTGTTATGTCGACTTGGCTGTTCAATCTATACATGGGTAGGGTGGTGCGAGAGGTAAACGCAGGGAGTAATGGGTCCATGGTTGGAGATGGTTAAAGAAAATGGAGAAAAGTGGGAGATAAGCCAGTTGTTGTTTGTTGACGACACTGCGGTTGTGGCAGGATCGGAGGAGGGATTAAAGAAGTTAGTGACAGAGTTTGGGGAGGTATACAAAAGAAGGAAGTTGAATGTAAATGTGGGTAAAAGTAAGGTGATGAGATGTACAAGGAGAGAAAGTGCCAGCAGATTGGCACTAACGATTGATATAGCTTGTTAATGAGAGATGGACTTTTGAAGTCAAAAGATCGCGCAATCAGTCCTAGAATCTTATTTGCTTTCTCAGAGGCTGAAATACACTGCTTAGATGATTTTGAGTAGCCAAGATAAGAGGGAGGAAGGGGGTGAATGGGAGTGGTGTATGTGGGGATGGAATGGGTGGAAGTGGATTTTATGCCTCCATTCTAAGGGGGGAAAAGTCGTTAGTATATTTATGTATGTATGTATGTATTTATGTATGTATGTATGTATATATGTATGTATGTACAGTATGTATGTATGTATGTATGTATGTATGTATGTATGTATGTATGTATGTATGTATGTATGTATGTATGTATGTATGTATGTATGTATGTATGTATGTATGTATGTATGTATGTATGTATGTATGTACAGTATGTATGTATGAATGTATGTATGTATGTATGTATGTATGTATGTATGTATGTATGTATGTATGTATGTATGTATGTATGTATGTATGTATGTATGTATGTATGTATGTATGTATGTATGTATGTATGTATGTATGTATGTATGTATGTATATATGTATGAATGTGTGTGTATGTGCGTATGTATATGTTATCCAGAATAAGATCTTTATAAATTATTTTAAATCAATTATTGCCCCTTTAACTGAGATGAGCTAGTTGACTTAGTCAAACCGAAGAGTTCTTCTAAGGTGAATAAAATAATCTGCCTTTATTCTTAGTGGATTTTTTTATATCATATGCGACAAAGAAGCTGTGAAGGGTTGTATAGACAAAGTATTCAAGGTTAGTTACTAATACGTATATAACTATACATTAGAATAATCAATAGAACGTACATACTGAACATACGTTTTAGACTGTGCTCTACACGAGACGTTTAGTGAACTTGTATGTGACCCAGTAATTATCTAAATTATTCAGATACGAGTACCAATGTTCTACTAATATAACTTTGTTTAAAAAAAATCATCTTAACAACAGATGACCTGTGGTATATAGAAATATATAATCTAATCTGCAACGGATGATCCATTTCCATGGTCGTGTGTCAGGTTCCGATGTCACCAGCGGTACATGTGCCTCCATCGAGATGGTGAGATAGACTGCAAAGGGACACGGGGAGATAATGTGACGTAAACAATGGCCTGGAAAATAACGAAGCGGGAAGGAAGGGAGGGAAGAAGGTAGTCTTTTTCTGCTCAATAGCATCCCCATATCTCCCCTCCCTCTCCCCCAACTGCCGAGGTGGTGTGGTGTCCAGCTGGGGGGGAGGGGGGGAGAGGGTGATGGTAGCGACAAATTGGGTGGAGAGAGGATCTCGAAACTAGTGGGTGAAGGAGACTTATACGGGCTTTCTTTGGGCCTCGGTTTGGGTGGATTGGGGTCTCTGGAAGACCTCGCGAAGAACTGAAAGAAGACAACGAAGACTCCGTCTCTGGTATCTAGCCTGCCGAGGAACGGGTCTTTGGACTTTAGACTCCCGAGACAGACCAGCAATTCTTTCCCGGTCAATTCGGTCGCTAAATACTTCTCGACTTGAAACCCTTGGGTTTGATCCCTAAAGCGAAGGACGAACCGACAGCTTGAACGTCGTTAGCTCCCCCCCCCCCCCAACCACCACCACGAAGCCCAAACCGTGGAACCTCCCACCAGTTAAATGGTCGTTAACAAGATGCAGCTGATGACGTCAGAGAGAACCACCCCATTCAGGCCTTTGGCGTGTTGCCCCGACCCGGTCAATTAGCATAACACGAGCACTGAAAGTCCTTAACCACCATTTGTCACTAAATCACCCTTATCGCCTCCAGTTCGAAGGTTCATTATCACGTGCCAGTGGCGACGGCGGTCACCAGGCAGTGCGGCTGGAGGCCACTTCGCTGCCTGATCACTCTTGTGGCCTATTGGGCTAAGGCCCACTATGGCCTAGCACTCTCCGGGTATAAAAGAGGAGGAAGTGATAACCATGAAATTGCGTTTGATATTAACTGTGTTGTCTTATATGTAATTGATCGCGTGTGTGTGTGTGTGTGTGTGTGTGTGTGTGTGTGTGTGTGTGTGTGTGTGTGTGTGTGTGTGTGTGTGTGTGTGTGTGTGTGTGTGTGTGTGTGTGTGTGTGTGTGTGTGTGTGTGTGTGTGTGTGTGTGTGTGTGTGTGTGTGTGTGCAAGTTTTGTCTTTACGAAAAATTTATGAAGTATCACTGCGCACGTATGTGTGACTCAACATCAATGAAGTATTGCACGTAATGTATATACAGTTGTGCAAAAAATAATTAAAGTAAATGTTCATGATATGAATTATTTTTGTAGCTTGCATTTTTACACAATCGCGCGCACACACACACACACACACACACACACACACACACACACACACACACACACACACACACACACACACACACACACACACACACACACACATTAACAAACACACGTGCGCACACACAAACAAACAAACAAACGCACTCACGTTTGGTAAAGTTTGGAGAAATCTGGCTGTGTTATAATGGCTATGGCTCTAAATGAAGTCTAGAACCATTGTCATCAACTCGAACATACTGATGAGGTACAAGCCTTGAAATGCGGCACTGGTATACAGCACCTCATATATTCACCATTGCAGGAAAATACTTATAAGCCCTGAATTGTTTAATAGCGCCTCCCTTGAATCGAACCAGGGACTCCCACGTTCGAGGCAGTAACGCTAACCACTGCAGTACAGGGTTGAGAAGAGCCGTTACTCCCTTTTCCTCACTGCACCAGGATGTCTGGTGCCGGAACTCTGACATGGCGAGTTCGGAGTGTCCGGTAATCCTCTTTGGATCTGACGAGGTCATCAGGGCAGATCCCGGGAAATTGCGAAATCGGACCACATCTTCGCAAACTCATGCCGTCACCTCGGTCCAAGAACATGAGATGTCTGAATTAGGAATCGTTCTACTGACTACGCTATGGAGCTCCATTCTATGCGCTCGCATGCGCGCGCACACACACACACACACACACACACACACACACACACACACACACACACACACACACACACACACACACACACACACACACACACACACACACACACACACACACACACACACGCACGCACGCATGCACGCACACACACACGCTACATTATATACACCCATTTACTTATCTAAGCTAGGTATGATAATTGAGGATTAAAACTCAGACTCATGAGCGTTGGCCCTTTCTTGTATACAACAGTTAGGTAAATACAACTAGGTATATGCACACGTTCAGGTATATGTATAAACGTACTTACACAGGCGCGCGCGCAAGCACGTACACACACACACAAACACACACACACACACACACACACACACACACACACACACACACACACACACACACACACACACACACACACACACACACACACACACACACACACACACACACACACACACACACACACACACACACACACACACACACACACACACACACACACACACACACACACACACACACACACACACACACACACACACACACACACACACACACACACACACACACACACACACACACACACACACACACAGAGGCCTCGCTCTAGCAATAGAGCATTGTAGCAACCTCCCAACCGATCTCACTAGCGTCTTCCTCCACCTCATCATTTCCCCTTCTTGTAGATCAAGTCGAAGTACATGAGGCAGGAGACGGGGACTAAGGAGGGTAGTTCTGATCTTGTAGAAAGGGAAAGCTATAAAGAAGGTGATTAGATAGTTAGTAGTACATTCTCCGACCTCATTCTCTCTAAGCTGCAGGTTCACTGTTACCTCTTGTACCTCCCAGCCTACAAAGTACTTTATGTGTACAGAGTTTTTGTACATCTCGTATGTCCTCTCTCCTCCCCCCCTCCCCCTCCCCCTCCCCCTCCTCTGCCTCCTCTGCGACTGTATCGACCAATACTACTCCCGTTTATTGCCCAATTATTTTGCGTGTTTATAGACTATATACCCAATTCTTATTACTAAATGTTATATTTTATATATGCTCCTCGCATGATTGATAACCCAGGCTTTTTGTCATGTATTATTTTAATTCGGTATCTTGAATTGTCATTAATTTGCCTAAACGACACCCGTTTGGTTAATCGCTTTGGTCTCGTTGCAAAAATCGTTCTTTGAAAGATATGTTGATACCAAACTTGTGTGTTAGCTGAACCTGTCTGTCTAATCAAAGGTTCTCTTCTTTTTTCTTTTTTCTTCTTATTGTACATATTCACGTCTCAATCTTATTCACGTGTTAGCTGAACCTGTCTATCTAATCAAAGGCTCTCTTCTTTTTTCTTTTTTCTGATCGTACAAATTCACGTCTCAATCTTATTCATGTGTTAGCTGAACCTGTCTGTCTAATCAAAGGTTCTCTTCTTTTTTTCTTTCTTCTTATTGTACATATTCACGTCTCAATCTTATTCATGTGTTAGCTGAACCTGTCTATCTAATCAAAGGCTCTCTTCTTTTTTCTTTTTTCTGATCGTACAAATTCACGTCTCAATCTTATTCATGTGTTAGCTGAACCTGTCTGTCTAATCAAAGGTTCTCTTCTTTTTTCTTTCTTCTTATTGTACATATTCACGTCTCAATATTATTCATGTGTTAGCTGAACCTGTCTGTCTAATCAAAGGTTCTCTTCTTTTTTCTTTCTTCTTATTGTACATATTCACGTCTCAATCTTATTCATGTGTTAGCTGAACCTGTCTATCTAATCAAAGGTTCTCTTCTTTCTTCTTTTTTATCGTACATATTCACGTCTCAATCATATTCACATATTCATCTATTTGTCAACTTTCTCCCTTTCCTCCTTCTTCATGCCATCTGTTCAACTTCTCAATGATGAAGTTTCTCTGGGCCCATCAACGTGCATAATTGATGATTTTGTCGTTAATTCCACTTTACTATTCCTTTCCCTTGCTGCCAATATATTGATTTTCATTCTCCGTTGACCATACCTCTTCTGCATGATCACCATCTGTTACCAACCAGTCTTTATTTCTTTTTGTAATACATCGTTAAACTTTAATTAGAACTTATCGCTGACCCTGTTCACATGACATCTATTCGC
>NC_134799.1:58402198-58414698 GCF_046742065.1 Oratosquilla oratoria
TTTGTGAGAGGGAAGATGGATATGTTGGCATTAAGTAAAACTAAGTTGAAAGGGAAGGGTGATTTTGAGCTTGAGAGTGTAGTGGGGAGGGTGTCGGGAGTGAGGAGAGGACAAGGGAGGGAAGGGGTTGTTCTACTAGTAAGTGAGGAGATAGGTAAATGTGTGGTGGAGTGGAAGGAAATTTCTTCAAGGTTAATGTGGATGAAGGTGAAACTGGAAAGGGAGATGTGGGTCTTTGTAAGCGCATATGTATCTAGTAGTGAGGAAATTGTAGACGAAAGGGAGACTTTTTTAATAGATTTAGATGAGTGCATAAAGAGTACTTGGAGGAATGTTAATGCAGTGGTATTGGGAGATATCAATGGTAGAGTAGGGAATGAACCAATAGATAGGGTTGTTGGGAAATGCTAAGTGCCTGGTAAAAACCATAGTGGAGAGTTGATAACGGAGATGTGTTTAGAGAGTTGTTGATAGCTAACAATGTTTAGGAAGAAAATCAAGCATAAATACACATGGGAGAGGGTGATGGATGGAAGGGTGGTTGATAAGGAATTAATAAACTATGTAGTGGTATCCAGAAGAGTAAGAAGAGTTATGGATGCCCATGTTCTTAGGGGAGAGAGTGGATGAATATCAGCTCATTTTTTGGTGGAAGGATTCTTGAGAGTGGAAGATAAGTGGAGAAAGGAAAAGGGTGGAATGTAAAGAGGTGCGTAAAGTAAAAATTTTAAATGATAAGAAAATGGAGCTCGATTGCTAGGAGAACCTGAGAGAAGTGTGGATTGTGGTGAAGGATAGAGTAGAGATAGGAGTGGAGGAGGAATGGGGATGTTTCAAGAAGGGAATGACAAGGTGTGCAAGGATGGTATGTGGAACAAAGAATATGGAAGGGAATAAAAGGAATGCTAGTGAGTATTTTGGAATGATAAAACGAAGAAGTAGAAGAGAAGAAGTGAGCATTCAGGGACTGGTTACAAAGTGTGACGAGAGAAATGTATGAGAGGTATAAATAAACAAGAAGAAAGGCAAAACAAAAGATAAAGGAGACAAAAAGGAGAGTAGATGTAAAATGGGGATGGAGTATGGTAAAAAAAGGGGAGAGGATGGCAGTGAGTTGGACGTAAGTCTAATAGGAGAGAGGCTGAAGGAAGTGGATAGTTTTAGGTATTTAGGGTCGCATGTGGCAGGAAACGGAGGAATGGAGGTGGAAGTAAATTATAGATTAAGAGAAGCAAGTAAATACCTTGGGGAATCAACAAGTGTCATAAGAAATTGACATTTGAGAATGGATGTTAGGGGGGACTACATGAAAGGGTGATTGTGGCAAAGACACTGTAAGAGGAGAAATATGGAGTTTAACAGAGGCAGAGAGGAAATGTTGAAATTCGTTTGAGATGAAATGTCTGAGAAGTATGATAGGGGTTACTAGGCTAGATAGAGTGAGAAATGAGGAGGTGAGGAGAACAAGGGTGGAAAGGGAGCTGGGAGATAGGGTTGATGAAATAATATTAGGATGGTTTGGACACATGGAAAGAATGAGTGAAGAAAGATTAGTAAAAGAGGTGTGGAAGGCAGAGGTGGAAGGAGTGAACATGAGGGAGCGTCCTAGGATGAGATGGATGGATGGTGTGAAAGGGGCATTACAAAAGAGAGGAATGTCTGTTGAGGAAGGACGGGAGAGGACAGAAGATAGGGGTGAACGGAGAAAGGTTGTGTATGGACGATGCTGTGATGCATGAGGGGGAGTGGGTAGGTGATGGGGGTGGGTGAGGAAGTATGTATGAGAAAAAATTGTCGCAGCCTGAGGGGATTTCTCCCCGTCTTCTCCTTTTCTGCATGAGGGGACGGAGAGGGGGGGTCGCCGAGTTTATGAAGCGGCTATGCTGTGGATGTGCTGTGTCTTACGACACTGCTTCTGACCCAGGGCAGGGGACAGGATGCAGGGATGACCCGTCATCCAGGAGGTGCCAAGATAAGAGGGAGGGAGGAGGGTAGAGGGGAGTGGAATATGTAGGAAATGGAATGGGTGGGAGTGGTTTCTATGCCTTTGTCTTTTTAGCTACCCCCCGTGTAAAGGGGAAAAGTCTTTGGTATATATCTCTTATCTGTATATATATATATATATATATATATATATATATATCATATATATATATATATATATATATATTCCTTTATTTCTTTCTTTCATTTTTGACAGTGTGGCTCGTCATGAAAGAGAGTAATGATAATCCCAGTAGTAATAAGAATAGTCATTGAACGTAAATAGTAATAAATGTAGTAGTTGTATATTTTGTAGTATGGCGTCTAGAGCAGTAATGCTTTTGACTCTTTCGTTAGCACGAGGCCCATTAGATATTTTACTTTAACTATCTTCTTCTTTTTTCTTGTTGTTGTTGTTCTTCTTCTTCTTCTTCTTCTTCTTCTTCTTCTTCTTCTTCTTCTTCTTCTTCTTCTTCTTCTTCTTCTTCTTCTTCTTCTTCTTCTTCTTCTTCTTCTTCTTCTTCTTCTTTGCGTTCTTCTTTGCGTTCTTCTTTGCGTTCTTCTTTGCGTTCTTCTTTGCGTTCTTCTTTGCGTTCTTCTTTGCGTTCTTCTTCGCGTTCTTCTTGAAGTCATCTTTTTGGGTCTTTCAAGTCAGAAACGTAAAAAATTGTCGTATTGTCTTCAGGTGGCTACGTTTGATATGTTTTTGAATAGCACTGTAATCCCAGTTATATATTTACCGAGTTACCCGGAGGATTTTGCTATGGAATCCCTGTGCTCTCTGTGAGGCTATCAGTTCTAAAGATGTTCCTTGTCCCGCTCACGTAAATTAGATAATAATTAGAAATTTCCCTCTACATCTTCCTTTTTGGTTTGAATATGGACGTAGACAACCTCCATACATTTAGAGCGGTCTGCATGAAATATCTTGTCAAAAAAAGAACTGTAGTTTTTGTTCGCAACAGAGAGAAGTACCGTAAAACGTAAGTAAATATAATGGAATTTCTAGACTTTCTTTTCATCTTCACGAATTACAAAGGTAACACTTCCACATCAGGTTCTTGTGAGATTATTTCAGAAGACCAGTCGAGCTGCAGATAGATTACCACAAACTTCGACGTGAACTTTGGCTCCTCGATTTTTTTTGTTTTGTTTTTTTTGTCTGAGTGTAGTTCCTATATCATCACAAGAGATCATAGGGAACGATGAAATACATAGATGATCTTTGGCCCTGTACGGTGAACGGTGAACGGGATTTAATTCAAACAAATCATCTAACTTTTCGTTTAGTTATATGTGATTGTCTCGGATGCAAGTTTCATTTCATTTGTCAGCAGCGACCAGTTGAAGTGTTCTTTCTTATTATAAGAGAGGGTCTTTGGCTCAGTACGGTGAATGGTGAACGGGATTTAGTTCAAACAAATCATCTAACTTTTCATGTAGTTGTATATGATTTTCTCGGATGCAAGTATCGTTTCGTTTGTCAGCAGCGACCAGTCGAGATGTTCTTTCTCATTATAAGAGAGGATCTTTGGCTCAATACGATGAACGGTGAACGGGATCTAGTTCAGACAAATCATCTAACCTTTCGCTTAGTTGTATGTGATTGTCTCAGATGCAAGTTTCGTTTCATTTGTCAGCAGCGACTAGTTCATGTGCTTTTTCTCATTGTAAGAACTGATGTTTGAAAGTTTATGCCAATTGTTTCTTGTTCGAGTGATCTAAGTTCTCATAAGATTTGGAAAACAAGTACATAAAACAAACGGGATTTTTATCTAGTGATGGTAAAGTTCATTGCAATAAATCTAATTGTATAGTTGCTGGTTACTGCATTTTTCTCTTTCTCTTTTTCTCTGGCGATGTCCGGAGTTAAAATAAAAGGTTATATAACAAAGATTTTTTATAACGCTTTTGTTTTCGAGGTTAGAAAAGGAGTGTGTCTCAAACTAAGTTTATATTTCATTACAATTTCACTTGGTTTTAAATTTACACTAATAATTACTCCAATATATTTTCGCCCTCCACTTGAATTATCGTTTACGTCAGATGTGTAGTCATAGCCAGTGTAATGACAAATAAAGCTCTTTAAGTCTCTCTCAGTCATCATAATCTATTTAAAACAAATTACCATTCACTAACCTTTGATAGTTGGTATTACAAAAGAAAAGAGTGTGCATTTGTGTTTTCCACCTTGGTCTTTGGATCACGGGTTGGACTCGTGATCGACAGCTATTTCCCTACCGTATGACCAACATATGGGTAATGCTGTGACCTTACACGCACACACACACCCAACTCCCCGCCCACGAGAGTTGGAGTAACAACTCGAAGCGCAGGATTCGAATCCGGATCGCCGTAGTGATAGACGGAGACTCTACCAACCGTGACACCGAGTCGTGCATGTGTGTGTGTGTCTCTATGAGCGTGTGTGTGTGTGTGTGTGTGTGTGTGTGCTTGTGTGTGCTTGTGTGTGTGTGTGTGTGTGTGTGTGTGTGTGTGTGTGTGTGTGTGTGTGTGTGTGTGTGTGTGTGTGTGTGTGTGTGTGTGTGTGTGTGTGTGTGTGTGTGTGTGTGTGTGTGTGTGTGTCTGTGTGTGTGTGTGTGTGTGTGTGTGTGTGTGTGTGTGTGTGTGTGTGTGTGTGTGTGTGTGTGTGTGTGTGTGTGTGTGTGTGTGTGTGTGTGCGTGTGTATGTGTGTGTGTGTGTGCATGTTTGTGTGTGTGTGTGTGTGTGTGTGTGTGTGTGTGTGTGTGTGTGTGTGTGTGTGTGTGTGTGTGTGTGTGTGTGTGTGTGTGTGTGTGTGTGTGTGTGTGTGTGTGTGTGTGTGTGTGTGTGTGTGTGTGTGTGTGTGTTTGTATTAGTAGGCCATAGTGAAACTTTACCTTTCATGTTTTCATTCATATTCATATACATAACCTGAAACACTTCGTCTGGACTTATGTACTTTGTGTGCGTGCTTAATTGTGTTCTTTGTTATTCTCCATTGAATAATGTGAATATCTGTGTTTGTGTGTCCGCTAGCACACTTATTCCTACGTTATTTCGAGTTGGGAATGCATTTGTTCTTGTTCCTGCTGCCAGCGAAAAGAAAGAAGACGTCGTCTTAAAACGCCGACTCTCTAATGACAAATCTTCATTTAATTTTGTCCCCTCCTCCTGCCCCGCTCATTTGGACAGAACCCACAGGCATCGAATAAAACTCATCGCCAATATTAAGTTTCACAAATACAGATTCTTTGAATAAATCTAATTATCCCGAAAGCTCGTGAGGAAATAATTGTGGAGTTAAATTTCCAGACAGAAATTCTAAAATGGCTGACACGAATTTAGCTGAAAAAACGAGAAAGTAAAACAAATTAGTTGTCATGTAACTTTTCCTGCCTTTCCCGACTTCTCCACACGAAATAACAGCAGCAACAACAACAACAATCCGACAACAACAACGAACGAAGTCTTTTCTCGTTTTTCTTCGCGGCTTTCGTTGAAATTCGACGCTGAAAATACTCAAGGAAATTTTGCTAGATTGGCAGAGTTGTGCCTGTGGTCGGATTCGACTGCCGTGTCAAGTTTCACAAAATGTATCACAAATTAACGTCCATCCACCCTTTCCGTCTTCCATCATGAATGATGGAAGCAATTTGACATATGAGCGAAGTCGAATGGAACACAACGAACGCCCGGTATTCCTCGGAGATTTGCTAACATTTTAGTCGAGGCTGTGGAAAGCGATGCGCAGTCGTTTAAATATACATGGCCGACGCGCGCGTTCCTATCCCTGCATCCCGTCTTCGTCTCGAGTTTACCAAAATATAGCCAACATAATTGGATAAGAGAAGGAGGAAGGGCTGGTGGATCTAATATACAAGCAAGGTGGCTCTATTTGTGATTCCGTTCGCGTATTTCATCATAAACATCTCGGAAAAAAGAGAGTTAATTATCCTGAGAGCCTCGGCTGGAAGATGCACGTCTTAGAACAAAGTCGATGAAAGTGGCGGGGAAATGGAAAAGCGGGAGACGGGGAAACGTTGCCGACAAGTCGCAGACTGCCGCCTAATATAGCGAACCAAGGGATTGCCCCATCCTGCAACAGAGACCAGGTGAGGGACAAGACTGGGAATTGGGACTGGGGAAGGAGTCCTGGGACCCATTCGGAACCCATTCCAACCCACTCTGTTTTATTAAATCGCTTCATCGCAGCCTCAAGTTAGCGGCCTGGAGCTTTCAGCGATGTCCTCCGGGATCCGGCGTTACACAAGCTTTCCGGCGATGCAGAACGAGCCACTCCGAAGGCCCCGGATACACCGCCGCACCTGCCCGACCTAGGCACTACTTGAATTCCTAATGAAATTGGACGATGCAGACCAGGAACAACACGCGCGCACAGACCCTCGGGACCAAGGATCCTGGCACACATGTATTCCTCCGCGCTTACACCTGCACACAAACACACACACACAATCGCGAGCGCGCGCGCGGTTCTTTACTACTAGAACAGTTCAGTTATTCTCCTTTCCGTTCCCACCCTCCCTCTCCCTCCCTCTCTCTCTCTCGCTCTCTCTCTCTCTCTCTCTCTCTCTCTCTCTCTCTCTCTCTCTCTCTCTCTCTCTCTCTCTCTCTCTCTCTCTCTCTCTCTCTCTCTCTCTCTCTCTCTCTCTCTCTCTCTCTCTCGTGTATCACATCTCTGTAATACTTGAAGATGAACCTCAGTGATGTACTTTCGTAGCGTCTGTCTTCTCACGAGAGCGTTCAAGTTGGCATCAGTGATCTTCATCAGTCATGAAAGAGGCGAGGAATGATCGGATAATAATCCTCAAAATCGTTAAAATAGTTTTCACCCTAAAAAAAAGGGGGGGGTGAGGGGATGTCTTGGACGTGGTCATCCGGTTCTTCGGCTCACTTCGGTGGACCAAAGCTGAAGACTTTTTGTGTCTGCCAAAGCGCCTCCTTAAAAAAAAAAAAAAAAAAAAAAAAAAAAAAAAAAAAAAAAAAAAAAAAAAAAAAAAAAAAAAAAAAAAAAAAAAAAAAAAAAAAAAAAAGGGGGGGGGATAAGGGGTTGTCTTGGACGTGGTCGTCCGGTTCTTCGGCTGAGTTCGGTGGACGCTAAAGACTCTCTTCGTGTCTGCAAAGGCGCCTCCAGGGTAAGAGGTCTGCTGCCTCCCTGTGGACATACCTTGACCTGAGTTCAAGGGTGTGAACAAACACAATCATCTCCTCAAAGTTAGTAGTAACAAGTGTTATCCAAAGGACCATCGCTAGCCTCGATGTGGTGATCATTAAGAGCTTTTTCGTTTACCACAGTTTCTTCTGCCTTCGTTGCACGTTCATCACAATCACTTTTTAACTCCTTATTGTACATCATAGCCAGCGTTCTCATTATTACTGCTAATGCTACTACTACTACTGACACTATTATTATTATTGTTACTGCTGCTATTATTATCATTGATATTATTTTTGCTTGTGTTGCCACTTTCACGTCTTCTACGCTATGACTACTGCTCATTTTTCAACTTCATTAGTTCCATCTTATGGGTCACTACCTTACTTAATTCTCCTTTTACCTCTCTCGTACTTGCAAAAATAAACAAAGAGAGAAGATGTTTGAAGAATATTAAGGAATAAAGCTTTATTTATAGATTTACTGATTTGTAAAACAATATGGAAAGAGAAAGTACACTCAGACAAGCTTGGTGAATGCAAAGATAATTTTAACCAGTGACAGTGTAGAGATGAAGGTACGACCAGAACACATCACAAGAATCATGTCATATCTCAGGATTAGCAACACATCCGTAATTTACACTGCTAAGTCAAAACAGTTACTGGACTGAAACAACATCAAATTTTGCATCAGTGACTCGACAAGATAATTGATTAAAACCTAAGAAGCAACCGAGAATATAAGAGACTAATAAGGAAAAATCGAGCTGAGCTCACCACGTAGTCTTTATAGATCTTATGTGACTGGGTATTATTTTTTCTCATTATATATTACCTGGTGATCTTTGTATCAAAACGTTTGAGAAAATCACTTTTCTTACGTGTTTATGTTTCTCCTCTGTCATTATATATACGTATATACGATATCTACACCTTAAGTATGGAATAACGTGTCAATTAGGTCATACACCTGGTTATGGGCCCACATACAGCCGAAGAGTTGACAGCTTTCAACAGTTGCAGTTGGGTTAACAGTGATCAGAATGGACAAGTAAACCTATAGAAACGGACCTTCACTATAGATTTCCATGTCCGAAATTTGAATTTCGTAGGCACCAACTGCGCCAATGAGTTCAGGACAAGGGATCCTCATTACTGTGCCGTGCGTGACACTAAGTGAAATGATCGGGCAGGACCCGTAGAGTTCAGGAAAAACACTCTAACCTACGCTTCTGTCTGTGGACAATAGTTCACCCCCATCATTTATCCAAATGTTAGTTTTGGTAGTGTTAGTGCCTTATGTCAGTTTTATATTGCCGGGTAATTACAGTTTTTTTTGTGGTTGTTGGCTGAAACAGCAGATGAGAGTGTGGATGGTTTTTGCAGGGAACTGTGTATATTGAGCATGCTGGTAGTACATTTAGTATTGTAATAGGGGCTCTGCATTGGTAGGTGGGAAGCTTGTTTCTTGTCATAAGGTGGCTATGTGAATGAGTTAACTTATGCCTTTATATACACAATATCAAGGGAAGCCAACGCCACGATAGTATTCCGTCTTGTGACCATTCCTCTCAAGCTCCTTGGCAGACTTGTTCGATTCTCTTTTGTTTCTAGGAAGATAGAATCTATCTCTAATAGAAGCATGTTTCATTCTTTTGGGCCACAAACAGAGATTCATTTAACGTCCCTCATGGTCCCTACTGTGATTCATCTCGATATACATTACAAACCCTTTCGGTGGATTTGTCGATGTCGATATTAGATGACCAAAGTGCTTCGAACTGGCAGCAACAACACCGTCCAGGAGCTGAACATTGAGAGACTGGGAAGGTCATTGAGGCAGTGCTTGTAGCCCCCACAACTGGAGCCTACAGATTAAAGAAAATATTAAATTTCAATGCTTTCTTTGCAGATTTCAACATTGCTTGACAGGTAACTTGTTTCTGAAATGTCTTGGTTACATAAAAAGCATATGCCATGAAAATTAGCACTGTGAAATGATCATAGGTCATTGAGGCAGTGCTTGTAGCCTCCACAAATGGAGCCTACAGATTAAAGAAAATATTAAATTTCAATGCTTTCTTTGCAGATTTCAACATTGCTTGACATGTAACTTGTTTCTGAAATGTCTTGGTTACATTTAAAGCATATGCCATGAAAATTAGCACTGTGAAATGATCGTAGATACTTGAACTTTATTTTCCATTGCTAGAATTTCTATTGGAAAGGTGAATATTCTTCCCAAACCTTTTCCTTAGTTGTCACTTCGATGTTTACCATCTTGTTATTGTATGAAGAAGATTCTGCTTAGTAAGATTGTTTGTACGGGGAAAAGTATATATCAAAATTTAAATCGTCCCCTCCAGTTGTCAGGATGGTTTTGCAGTAGGGTGATAAAACTGAACTACCTAGGATGAAGGTAATATAACTTTCTGGATTTTCTTTTATACATTCTAATGCAGTACCTCCTCTTCATTTGGCTGTGATTTGTGGCGAAAGTCGCTGAAATGATCGATTTTTTTTTTACTTCGATTGTCATTCGTCAATACTCAGTAAAAAAATATATATATATGTGTGTATGTATATATATATATATTATATATATATATATATATATATATATATATATATATATATATACTGTATATGTATGTATGCGAATAAATCACAAAAACACGTTATTCACAAAATCTGTAATAAAACCACTTGGAAAATAAAATAAAAGGTGATCGAACATTTTCGTCTATTTAAGACATTTTCAAAGGTGAAACCTTTGAAAATGTCTTAAATAGACGAAAACGTTCGGTCACCTTTCATTTTATCTTCCAAGTGGTTTTATTACACTCACACACACACACACACACACACACACACACACACACACACACACACACACACATATATATATATATATATATATATATAATATATATATATATGAATATGATAACAATCTAATATGTGTCTCATAGACATGTTGTCTTGACAAAATTCCTTCCTGGTTCCTTTCTGAGCTCGGCGTAGATAGTGCCGTGCTAGCCTGCGATACGCCATCTTGTCCTACACTACAACTCTTGATCTGAGCCCAAAAGTTCCCCTGCAATGCTCGAAAGGCACTCTGTGATTGGCCAGAAACTTGATAAAGTCGTTGCGTTTTTACAAAGGAGACCCACAGTTACCGGTCAGGTTTCATATTGTTTTACTATCGAGTTAGTGACACTAACATACTTAAAGGTCATTTGAATATCATCTTCCAGAAACTCACATGAATCTCTTCACCCTCGAAAGAGTCCAGAATGAAGGACAAATTGATTAGACAGCGCCACGCATAGAGTCAGTAAACTAGGCCTTCCTGCTGCTATTTTTGGTGTCTTCAAGAGCTGTCATGGCCTCAAAATCAACAACGAGATGTTTCTGTTCTCCAGTTCGGTGACCCAGAAGACTTTATTCGGCCGTAGAGGTCCTTCCGGTCTACACCTGCTGACGATGATACCAGCGCATTCTTGTCTCTCCCTTCAAGAGTGCGCACGCGCACACACACACACACACACACACACACACACACTGTGTGAATTTATATATTTATATCGAGGTTTATTTTGTCATATTAAGAAAAATGTCACGACTTTCTGAAGTACCGAACTCAGATCATTCAAAACATATGGAAAATATGCAAAGGCTATGGAAAATGAATTCGTGCAAAACCTGACTGATGCTAGACATATGGCTAGCATGTTTGTGTGTGTGTGTGTGTGTGTGTGTGTGTGTGTGTGTGTGTGTGTGTGTGTGTGTGTGTGTGTGTGTGTGTGTGTGTGTGTGTGTGTGTGTGTGTGTTTGGGGGTAGATAATTCACTGCTGTCTTGGATCATATATATATGTGTATATACCTGTATTTGTATATACATACATATATATATATATATATATATGTATATATATGTATATATATATATATATATATATGTGTATAACAAAGGATTATAAAGGCAGAGCATACCGACAGGAGACCTTTTGGTCCATATCTAGGTAGGATGCGAAAAAATCATAATAATGATAAATGAATAAATGAACAAATGATAGTGTAAATAGTAAATAAAATGCATAAATAAATGCATATGTATAGTTAAGTAATAAACAAACAGGTAAATAGTAAATAGTAATAAATTGACATATAACTAATAATAAATGAGAATCAAGCAAATAATAATAAACAAACAGACAAATGGTAACAAAACAAATACAACAAATTATATAACAAATGATAGTCGTTACGGCATCTTGCTTGGGTGTTTATCTAAATTATTCTTAAAGCTTCGAACTGAACTACATTGCACTGCCTCTGCAGGAAGTTTATTCCATTCATTAACTACACGGTGAAGTTGTTTCTACCCACTTCCAAATTAAATCTATTTCCGGACAGTTTGAGACTATTGTTTCTTGTCGGATTCTTATTCAGTGTGAAACTTTTGTCACTTTTGATGTTGCCAATTCCCTTTAGAATTGTATCAAGTCACCTTGGAGCCTACGCTTTTTTACTGAAAACAGATTCATATGTTTTAGTCGATTTTCGTATGATTTATTTTTTATATTTGGAATCAGTTTTGTGGCTCGCCGTTGTATTTTTTCCGATCTGTCAATACCTTTAATGAGATTCGGTGACCATACGGAAACAGCATATTCCAAATGTGGACGAAGTAACAATTTATAGAGCTTGTTAATGTGGTATGGACTTTTGAAGTCAAAAGATCGCGCAATCGGTTCTAGAATCTTATTTGCTCTCTCAGAGACTGAAATACACTGCTTAGATGATTTGAGATCGTTACTGATAATTACGCCGAGATCCTTTTCACTATCCACTTTTGTTAACGAATTTCCAAATAGCTTGTAATCGTACTTACTGTTATTTTTACCTATGTGCATTACCTTGCATTTACTTCTGTTATTTTCATTAGCTGTTTTTCAGACCATTGCTGTAATTTATCTAAATCTTCTTGAATATCTAATTGGTTTAAGTGATCATTTACCATTCCGCACAGTTTTGTATCATCAACAAATTTAGAAACAGTAGATTTTAGTCCGTGGTCTATATCATTTACATACACTATGAATAGAAGTGGCCCAAGAACGGAACCCTGAGGAACTCCACTTGCAACACTTTTCCATCCAGAAGTTTTCCCATTTAAAACAACTCTCTGTTTTCGATCATTCAACTTATTCACTTGTGATCATTCACTTATTCCGTGTGAAGCTAATTTAGTAAGTAGTCTTTCGTGGGGAATGGTATCAAAAGCTTTTGCAAAGTCTAGATATATTAAATATATATTGTCTCTTTTGTCATAACTCGAGATAACTGTGTTGT
>NC_134799.1:58427198-58437198 GCF_046742065.1 Oratosquilla oratoria
CGGTCCCTCTGCAAATCGTGTGAGAATCTTGGGGCGAACTTCCGGAGGCCCTGGAATTCAAGGGGATTGTCTCACGCTTCAGGAACGTGAGAGTGTGTCCAGGGTGGAGGGTGATTGAAGGTCGAGGATGGGGAGGAGAAGGGGGAGGAGGAGGGAGAGGTGGAGGAGTAATCTCGGGAAGGGGAAACTCCTACGAACTCCTCGTGGGAGTACATACGATGCGAGCCGAGGTCCCCCCCCACCACCACCACCACCACCAATATAAAAGAAGTTCGAAAAAGAAGAGGAGGACGAGGGAAGGAAGAGGAAGAGGAGGAGGAGGAGGAGGAGGAGGAGGAGGAAGATACTAAGGAGGAAGAAGCTCCTCAAGACCCTTTATAGAACATGGTGAACTAAGGTTGCTTCCCCCACCCACCACCAATAGAAAAGAAGTTCGAAAAAGAAGAGGTGGACGAGGGGAGGAGGAGGAAGAGGAGGAGGAGGAGGAGGAGGAGGATGCTAAGAAGGAAGAAGCTCCTCAGGGTCCTTTATAGAACATGGTGAACTAAGGTTCTTCTTCGATGGGAAAGAGCGAGCTTAGACACCAAGGATCCTTCCATGCGAGAGGAGGGAGGGCGCGGTTATGAACATCCGGGCATGAGAGGGAGTCGTTCCAGGGAGCCACGGAAGTCACCCCACTCCCTCTCGCTCCCTAACCCCTCTCCACCCTTCCTCCAGGAACGTGGTGTCCTCAAAGTCCCTTTTGCCACTCCTCGATTCCCTCGAGGTGGTCCTGCTCTTCCTGCAGCCCGTAGGAAGCGTCGTTGTTGTCGTCGTCGTCGTCGTCGTCGTCATCGTCGAGGTTCCTCCCACTTGCCGCAGTGTCATTTAAGTTTCATCTGAAATTTTGGGGTGTTCGGGGGGGAGGGGGGGAATGAGGACAGAGTTCCGAAGTAGTCGGGAAACGTCTGGAATCTTCTAGAATCATCGAAATGTGTAAAGACCCTCTCGTAAATCATGGACTAAATTCGTTTTATCGGTTAGTGTCGGTTGCTTCGATATCTTTCGTTCCTCCATCAGTGAATGTTCGGAAATGTTCGGGAATTGTCGTAAACGCTCGGCAAGTCGGTGTAGAGCGAATCTGTGAGAGCCTGGGTTGAAATTAGCCCGAGCTGTGTGCACTATCCAATTTCCATATACAAATTGCGAATCTGACCAGGGTTGCCACATGCCTCCGGAAACCCTAACCTTGTGTTTTAATGCATCGTTCGCGCCTTCACCTTTTGATCATTCTGCTTTTTTATGGGACGGTTTTTTAACGACGCGAGGGTCAACAAAAATCTGAGTAGCCCGTAGCAATGTAATTTGGCGACGAGAATGTCGAGCCGGCCAGTGATGTTTGGCAGTTCTTGGCAACGACACAACCGAGAAGTTACAAAATGTCGCCTAAAATGAGAACATGGTTGCTTTCAATTTTGCACGTCGTAACGCCACCCCACAACACAAACAACTCTCGCACTTATGTCACACTACCGTAGAGGTGAGAATTACCCTCCATTATAGCTGCGGTTACGACTATGTCAACTCGGGGGAATGAAATGTAAATGCGATAGTATAGGAGAATTTATGTCTTCCTCCTCATCTGAGAATTTAATGTGGGGGGGTCTCTTCCCCCCCTTATTTTCTCAGTTACTTCAGACGAAGGGGGCTTTGGGGGGATTACTGGTTCTCTTGGGGAGTGTGAAGGGGAGACTGAAGGGGTCTGGGAGGCGGAAGGTTGGAGAGGAATCCCGTCTAAGATGGACCAGAAACGAGGGTGAAGGAAATATAACGAGTATGGCCGACACAACGCGCAGAAGACGATAATTGAAAGGCTGATGGAAGGCCAGCAGAAGGATTAAAGAAACAAGACAGAAAGGAGGGAGTCGAGAAGAATGGCACCAGAGGAAGAAGAGGAGGAAGAGGAGGAGGAAGAGAAAAGGAGGAGGAGGAGAGGAGGAGGAAAAGAAAGAGAGAGAGAGAGAAAAAGAGGCCAAGTAGTTCGAAGAAAGATGAAACAGAGGACGGAAAGGAGGGAGTCGAGAAGAATGGCACCAGAGGAAGAAGAGGAGGAAGAGGAGGAGGAAGAGAAGAGGAGGAGAAGGAGAGGAGGAGGAAAAGAAAGAGAGAAAAAGAGGCCAAGTAGTTCAAAGAAAGATGAAACAGAGGACGGAAAGGTGGGAGTCAGGAAGAATGGCACCAGAGGAAGAAGAGGAGGAGGAAGAGAAGAGGAGGAGAAGGAGAGGAGGAGGAAAAGAAAGAGAGAGAAAAAGAGGCCAAGTAGTTCGAAGAAAGATGAAACAGAGGACGGAAAGGAGGGAGTCGGGAAGAATGGCACCAGAGGAAGAAGAGGAGGAAGAGGAGGAGGAAGAGAAGAGGAGGAGGAAAAGAAAGAGAGAGAGAGAGAGAAAAAGAGGGCAAGTAGTTCCAAGAAAGATGAAACAGAGGACGGAAAGGAGGGAGTCGGGAAGAATGGCACCAGAGGAAGAAGAGGAGGAAGAGGAGGAGGAAGAGAAAAGGAGGAGAAGGAGAGGAGGAGGAAAAGAGAGAGAGAGAGAGAAAAGGAGGGCAAGCAGTTCCAAGAAAGATGAAACAGAGGACGGAAAGGAGGAGGAGGAAGAAGAGGAGGAAGAGTAAGAGGAAGAGAAAAGGAGGAGAAGGAAGAAGAGGAGGAAGAGTAGGAGGAAGAGAAAAGAGGATAAGGAGAGGAGGAGGAAAAGAAAGAGAGAGAGAGAAAAGGAGAGCAAGTAGTCACAAGAAAGATGAAACAGAGGAAGAACAAGGGAGAAGGGAATATGATGATGAGAAGACACAAGGAAGAGGAAACAAACGGGAGATGAAAATGGAAATGAAGGACAAAATGAAAATATGACGTCGGTGAAGATTTAGTCATTAGGAAGATGCAATCGAAACTTAAGAAAATTGATGATAAGAAAGAAGGAAAGAGAGAAGACAAGAGGAAATTTAAGTGAAAATCGACTGGTGAAGCATATAAGATATATAAAATATATACGAACGTGCATGCCTTCACATGATATATGTGTGTAAATATATGTATATACTGTATATCTAAGGATATATAAGTGTAGTATACAAAATGGCTTTCCTTGTGAATTCTATCTGAGCTTCCATCGGTCATATTTGGCTTTAAATTTGTTTTATGCTCTTTAACTACACTATTTCTTCTTCTATGTTGTTCCATGAATCAAGGCATCTGCACAGAAAATGTATTTCTTATATTTCTTAAAGGCTTTGTCTTTTTCACTTTCTGTGGTCTCTGGTTTCTCTTCTGTTTCATACTAATAAGTGTTCTCTCTCAACCATTCTCAATTTTCACAACTATGAAAATGTAATTACAGTATATCTCATCTTTTTCCGGGTCTTATGTTGGTAATTTCAGTTAACAAAATATTTCTTCTTTGTATGTTGTACCAGCTAGACCGGAAAACATTTTGGTTACTGTTCCTTGTAATCACTTTTTCATATATTTTTGTGGAGGAACCGCATCATTACAGCACACTCCAATCTAGGGTTTATAATGTATTGACTTATTTATTTATTTATTTATTTATTTATTCATTTTTTTTTTTTTTTTTTTGGGGGGGTGACAATTTTTTCTTTTACCCCTACCCCAAGATTCCTTTCCTTTATCATATTTGCAATAGCTTATTTTTTTTTTCATTTTACAGTTTAATGGTGGCATTGTCTTATTCATGACCATACACAATATATTGTATTATATATATTTATGCATTGGTATTATTTTTCCATTTCTGGCTTCATACAAACATCTTACCAAGGTCTTCCTGAAACAGCACCTAATCCTCTCCATCTTTTACTTTATTCTTGACCTGGACCTCATCAGCAAATAGAATTATATATATTTGTTCATCCATCATGTTTGTTTAAGAGAGGGTAGAGTGCCGGAAGACTGGAGGAGTGCCTGTATAGTTCCGCTTTACAAGGGAAAGGGGGACAAGTGTGAGTGTAGTAGTTTCAGAGGGATAAGCTTGTTGAGTGTAGTTGGGAAGGCTTATGGTAGGGTCGTGATTTAGAGGATTAGGAGAGGAACAGAGGGAGTAATTGGTGAGGAACAGTGTGGGTTTAGGACAGGTAGGGGTTGTGTAGATCAGATTTTTGTGGTAAGACAGATATGTGAGAAAGCTATAGGAAAAGGTAAGGATGTCTTTTGGGCTTTTATGGATCTGGAAAAGGCTTACGACAGGGTAGACAGGAAGGCACTGTGGGAGGTACTGCAGATATATGGGATAGGAGGAAAGCTGTTAAGAGCAGTCAAGAGTTTTTACGAGAGTAGTAGAGCTTGTGCTAGGATTAGAAATGGAGAGAGTGAATGGTTTGAGGTAAAGGTGGGACTTCGTCAGGGATGTGTTATGTCGCCCTGGCTGTTCAATCTTTACATGGATGGGGTGGTGCGAGAGGTGAATGCAAGGGTAGTGGGTCAGGGGTTGGAGATGATTAAAGAAAATGGAGAAAAGTGGGAGGTGAGCCAGCTGTTGTTTGCTGACGACACTGCACTTGTAGCAGGATCAGAGGAGGGTTGAGGAAGTTAGTGACAGAGTTTGAGAAGGTGTGTGAAAGAAGGAAGCTGAAGATAAAAGTGGGCAAAAGAAAGGTGATGAGATGTACAAGGGGAGAGAGTGACAGCAGGCTGGAAGTGAGCATTAAGGGTGAAAGACTGGAGGAAGTGGATAGTTTTAGATACTTGGGTGCGAATGTGGCAGGAAAGGGAGGAGTGGGGGTGGAGGTAGAATGTAGATTGAGAGAAGCGAATAAAGGCCTCGGTGGATTGAAAAGTGTAATGAGAAATAGACATCTGGGAATGGATGCTAAGAGGAGGTTATATGAAGGAGTGATTGTGCCAACAGCATTGTACGGGCCAGAAACATGGAACATGAGAGAGGAAGAGAGAAGGATTTTGAATGTGTTTGAGATGAAATGTCTGAGAAGTATGATGGGGGTTACTAGGCTTGATAGAGTGAGGAATGAGGAGGTGAGGAGGAGAACAGGGGTGGAAAGGGAACTGGGAGATAGGGTTGATGAAAGAGTATTAGGATGGTTTGGACACATGGAAAGAATGAGTGAAGAAAGATTAATAAATGAAGTGTGGAAGGCAGAGGTGGAAGGAGTGAATATGAGGGGGCGTCCTAGGATGAGATGGATGGATGGGGTGAAAGGGGCATTACAAAAGAGAGGAATGTCTTTGGAGGAAGAACAGGAGAGGACAGAAGATAGGGGTGAATGGAGAGGGGTTGTGTATAGATGATGTTGTGATGCATGAGGGGGAGTGGGTGGGGGGTGGGGGGTGAGGAGGTATGTACGAGAATTTTTTTTTACTCAGCCCGAAGGGATTTCTCCCCGTCTTCTCCTTTTCTGCATAGGGGGACGGAGAGAGGGGGGGCGCCGAATTTATGAAGCGGCCTTGCTGTGGATGTGCTGTCTTGCGACACTGATTCTGACCCAGAGCAGTGGACAGGATGCAAGGATGACTCGTCATCCAGGAGGTGCCAAGATAAGAGGGAGGGAGGGAGGAGGGTGGAGGGGAGTGGAATATATAGGAAATGGAATGGGTGGGAGTGGTTTCTATGCCTTTTTCTTTTTGGCTACCCCCCGTGTAGGGGGAAAAAGCCTTTGGTATATGTATGTATGTATCCATCATTGTTATCAACGAAGAACAAGAACATCATTTGTGTCAATACTGTGTGACTCCGTACGTGCCTCACTCAGGGATTGACAATTCCAAAAGAATTACAAGCTGCTACTGCAGTCCTCAAACCAAATTGGTGAATGTGTGCGGCATGTGTAGGATAAGTGGCCCATATGATCACTGAGATTTCAACCGGGAGATTAATGATTATATTACTGAGCACCAGTCTAACGATGATCTAAAACTGGTGAATCACACACACACACACACACACACACACACACACACACACACACACACACACACACACACACACACACACACACACACACACACACACACACACACACACACGGTTCGACGGCGCAATGGTATCCTTCACAAGCGCTACTCCAGCGGTGCGATTTAGATTCCCGCCCAGGGCTGAGATAAATTCAACATCGCTGCGCTGCGAGCCGGCACTCCAACTCTCGTTGGCAAGGGGATGAGAGTGTGTGTGGGGGGAGGGTTACTATAGTCAACGCAACGAGAAATGACCGCTAAGGCGTGGCTAGGAGATTTCCCGGTGTTGCCACACATGGGCATCCATGGCGAGGACGTGCGTGTGGATGTAATGTTTTCTGAATGCAGTGTGAGGGGGGCGGGGCCAGAGATTAGATGTAGCGGCAACGTCGCTCTCTCTTCCTGATATGCCATGTCTAGACTCGAGGAAACGAAACCTTTGTATAGAAAACATTGCTTTGATTTTTACTTCAGTGGTGGTGTGTGACAAAATATTATAATATAATTATATGTGGCAACATTATAAAATCATAAATAAAGAAAGAGAGTTGGGAGATAAGATTGATGAAAGATTATTGTGATGGTTTGGACACATGGAAAGAATGAGCGAAAGAATGAATGGTAAAAGAGGTGTGGAAGGCAGAGGTGGAAGGAGTGAACATGTTGAACCGACCAAGAATGAGATGGATGAATGGAATAAATGGAGGCAGGCACTGGGAAAGAGAGGAATGTCTGTTGAGGAAGGAAGGGAGAAGACACAAGATAGGGGGTGAGTGGAGAATGGTTGTGTATGGATAATGCCGTGATGCATGGAAGGGAGTGTGTGGGGAATGATGGGGGGATAAGGGAGTATGTATGAATATTTTGACGCATCCCAAAGGGATTTCTCCCCGTCTTCTCTTTTTCTGCATGAGTGGATGGAGAGGAGGGGTCGCCGATTTAATGAAGTGGCCTTGCTGAGGATGTCCTGTGTCGTACTAAACTGCTTGTGGCCCAGGGAAGTGGGCGAGATGCAGGGATGACCCGTCATCCAAGAGTAGCCAAGAAGAGAGGGAGGGAAGGGTGGGGAATGGGACTGGAGTATGTGCGGATGAAATGGGTAGAATTCGATTTATGCCTTCGACTTTGGCTAACCCCCTTGTAAAGAGGAAACAGTAGTTGATATTTGAATTTCTCCTGTGTTTTTTTTTTTTGCATACGTATCCCACGGTGAAGTGAGGTTTCTGCACATGCTGTATATATATATATATATATATATATATATATATATATATATATATATATATATATATATATATATATATAAGCACACACACGGAAACACACACACACACACACACACACACACACACACACACACACCCACACACACACACACACACACACACACACACACACACACACACACACACACACACACATATATATATATACATACATATATATACATACATATATATGTTTTTATATATATTTATATATGTATACACATATATACACAGTAAATACTGTATATACAACACTTTGCCAAGACGGTTTCCAGTAACGTTGAAAGTGGCTTCATCACTCCAGAACACATTTTTCCACTTCTCAACTCCTTAGTGTGCAGTGGTGGGCCAAGAAAAATCGTGATGCTGGTTGAGGCGATCCGCCATTACAGAACAAACCCACAGGGAGGCCCAGGAAGACTACTCCTCGTACTGCGAAGGTACTGAGGGCACAGGTGGATGCTTGCCCACGTATAACAGCAACACAGTTGAAGGAAAAGAACCCTGAATTACTTGGTCATGTGTCTGTGAGAACAGTACGCCGCCACCTGCATGATGATCTGCAATTCTCACACCACAATGCTCGCAAAAAAACCCCACTTGTATACATAAAACAGAAAAAGAACAGAGTCGCTTTTTGCCGCAAATATTTACAGTGGGATGTGGAGAAGTGGAAAAATGTGTTGTAGAGTGATGAAGCCACTTTCACCGTTACTGGAAACCGTCTTGCCAGTGTTTAATCAAACTGGATTCAATAATGTTTCTACCCACCATAGAACAATTACAAAGAACATGTCTCTTGTAGTTCTATGCTTGATAGAAACATTATTGAATCCAGTTTGATTAAACACTCTTTTGATAACATTATGAACGTAAGTTTATTCCCCCGAGCCACTACACAGGGGGGCGAGACCGCTTGAACTTGAGGTCTCCTGGACCAAGACTAAGATCCAGGAGTTTGAGGGCTTACTGAATACCACAGTTCAAACTGTTTGCATGTGGCAAAGAAATTTAGGTCTTGAAAAGTTTTATATAACTTGGTAGTGTAGTGCACAACAATGATGTGTCATGACAGAAAGTCCTTCGAAGGATTGGCATTGCCCATGGTGTTATGGACTCTGTCAACCTGAGTATATGGCATTGACGTTATCTATGCAAGAGGACTAAGATTCGAATCTTCAAGTGCTTTATGCTCCCTGCCTTGCTGTACGGCTGTAAGACATGGACATTTGATGCTGACTTGAAGAAGCATCTCGATATCTTTGGTACTAAGTACCTTCGGAGAATGATGGTGTATCGCTGGAATGAATTCGTATCAAACCAGAGACTGTACTTTAAGACTCAGTTTACGCCAGTTACCAGCATAATTCGTGAACGTCTATATAGGTATGTAGCACATCTCTCTGATGTTGATCCCAGTCATAGGGTTGTCTCAGCTTGGTCTGACGGGATTGATCATCGACCTCTGGACTGATTAAGGAAATCCCGTGGCTCACGTGGGATGTCTGCCAGGTGCCTGAGGCCTTCACGACTGCCATTTTTGATTGACAGTGTTATACCGTAGACATTTCTCCACACCAGGAAATTTTACTGACAGGGTCAGAGGACTGATTGCAAGGGCAGACTGTTTTTGTTTTTCTGTTGTACAAATAGAATTTGTGGTAAAAGTGTTACATTAGAAAGATTTAGTGAACGATATTGTTAATTCAATTGAATGATAATTAGTAGTTTGTGTGTGTATGTGTGTGTGTGTGTGTGTGTGTGTGTGTGTGTGTGTGTGTGTGTGTGTGTGTGTGTGTGTGTGTGTGTGTGTGTGTGTGTGTGTGTGTGTGTGTGTGTGTGTGTGTGTGTGTGTATGTGTGAGGGTGTGGGTGTGGGTGGGTGGGTGTGCGTACGTGTGTGTGTGTGTATGAGTTAGCATAGTTAATGGCAATTGGTCTATCAGTATCATATGAAAGATAGATCAGAAGTTAGCTGTAACGAATTGTAAATTTTATTTTGATTCCTCATTGTAATAATGATCATCTACCAGGAGGATTCAACGGAAATTAAGGTTACGAGGGAATGAGCGGGAACGACCAGGAACCGTAGACAGCCATGTTTTGTTCTTACAAAGTAATAGCATCCATAATACTCAATTGATTTTGATCGTGTTATTGACAAAAAAATAATGAGTACTGTTTCTTCCTATGTGAGACAAAAGATAGATTTAGATAGTCAACCCAGACAGATTATCACAAATTTATATCAGAAAGTTTTTCGTCTTTTATAGATGGTGTGTGATCCTTTAAAAATGTAAGTACTGACAGTGATTGTTTCCTTTATATCGGTAATTTGAGATTATGTCAGAAAAAAAAAGACGTCTTTTGGGGAAGAAAGGAATGCTTTTAAAACGTGTTACGAAAGAGGAAAGTGTCAACATGATTTAGTACGTTCATTTAAGAAGAAAATAAGTAACTAATACAATATAGAGGTCTTAATAACTTTCGGTACAAAAAGAAACAAGAAAGTAGAATTACTGAAAAAATAGAAGGTAACAAGTTAGATATATTCGTAATAAGGAGAAAGGTTTTGATTTTTTTTCAAATGCGGCATTCTTTTGTAAGACAAGGAAGAACGGAATTTTGAATGTGGGTATCCGGAAAGGGAATTACAACTACAGCAGAATGGCTGATAAGAATGTGATATTAACAATTTTGAACAACCAGGAAATCTTAATACGTAATGAACACGTAGGTACAGATAGCGTTAGGGGAAAATATTCCCA
>NC_134799.1:58464698-58474698 GCF_046742065.1 Oratosquilla oratoria
GTTTTTGTTTTTGTTTTTGTTTTTGTTTTGTTTTGTTTTGTTTTGTTTTGTTTTGTTTTGTTTTGTTTTGTTTTGTTTTGTTTTGTTTTGTTTTGTTTTGTTTTGTTTTGTTTTGTTTTGTTTTTTTTGTTTTGTTTTGTTTTGTTTTGTTTTGTCTTGTTGTTGTTGTTTTTTAGCGGTAGTGCGCTTCTTTTATATTGTAGGTTAATACGGACACTTCATTAACAAGGAGAATAGTGAGTTAAGGTTAAATGTCTTTTTTTTTAGTATGTGTCTGTGTGCCTGTCTTCGTATAGGTACGTGTGTGTGTGTGTGTGTGTGTGTGTGTGTGTGTGTGTGTGTGTGTGTGTGTGTGTGTGTGTGTGTGTGTGTGTGTGTGTGTGTGTGTGTGTGTGTGTGTGTGTGTGTGTGTGTGTGTGTGTGTGTGTGTGTGTACGTGTGTGTGTGTGTGTGTGTGTGTACGTGTGTGTACGTGTGTGTATGTAAATTCGTCCACGGATGTAAATGTCCATTTGTTCGAGTCTTTTCACTACGAGAGCCTGATTGTAGTTCCAAGGCTGGAACAGCCATCAGTCAAGTTGATTGGACAAAAGCGTGGTGCAGGATAAAGTAGAAGTACAAACATTACAGAAACAGACCGTCCTGCGAGAGGTCCATCCCAAAGGGCTTATTAGGTTTTTTCTTAGGTCATTTAGGGTCACGTCAGACAACTGCTCTTTGCTATTTCGAATTTATCCCGACCGACAACTCTGTCTTTTTTTTTCCTCCTAAAAATAAAAACCCTTCCACTAGTTCTTCCGCGTTCTCTTAAAACAAAACCTTTTCATCGGAGGTTCTTGCTAATAAGGAAAACCTTTCCTAAGGACGATTAGGTAGAAGTTTCATCTAGCAGCTCACTCACGCGGTACGAAAAGAGGTCTTATTGCCGTAGACCGTAAAGAGAATAACGGAGGTTCATAAATCATTAAAGAGAGGGGAGGGATTATAAAGCATAGGAGTGGGAAGGGCATGTTGTGAAGAATTGCTTGGGGCGGGAGAAGTGTATACATCAAAAAGGGGCTGAGAAGGTCGTCAATCACTGAAGGGAGTGAAGGGTGTCAAAGTGCATTAATGAAAGGGAAGCTAAACAGTCAGCGGTGAAATTAGAAAAAAAAAGTAAAAAAAAAAATAAAAAAGGAAAAAAAAACACTGAATAATAAAACACTTCCACAAATGAAGTTTATCTAAATTATCAAAGTTGGAGAAAATAAAAATTTCTGTGGAGAATTGCAGGGCAGTCGGTTGTGGTGTAAACTTGTATTATGGACGGGGTAACATAGATATGCATAGAAATGAATTGTTTGAAAACACAACCATAAGTATGTATAACAGGGTAGCCTTTTACATGTCATGAAGGGCAACGGAACGGTACGTTAGGCAAAAATAAAATAGTAAGACAAAACCCCTCTTGAAACAGCGTCATGACATCTTGAAAAACAGTAAAGAGTAAGGAGACTTATACTCATTGTTCTACTTTGATATAAACTTAACAGTCAATACCCACCCTTTCCCTTTACCTTCCCTTTTCCCTTTCCTTCGTTTTTTCCTTCCTTCTTCTTTTCCTTTCCTCCTTCCTTTTGTCTTTGTCCTCCTCTTTCCTTTTCTCCTCGTTATCCAAACCTTTCTTCTTTCCTCTTCCTTCTCCTTCTCCTCCTCTCCTCTGGATTCTGTCCTTGTGGCTTCTGTTGCTTTTGTTTTTTTCATTCGAATATTTTCTTTAGTAAGCTATTGCCCTTCCTACCTCCTCTTAACCTTCCTCCTGCTCCTCTTCTTCCTCTTCCTCATCCTCCTCAATCTCCTATTATTCCTATTCCTCCTCCTCCTCAATCTCCTATTCTTCCTATTCCTCCTCCGCCTCCTCCGCCTCCTCCTCCTCCTCCTCCTCCTCCTCCTCCTCCTCCTCCTCCTCCTCCTTCCGCTTCCTATTGCTCTTCCTTTTCCTTCTCCTGTTACTTCTCTTCCTCCACCTGTTTCTCTTCCTCTTCCTCCTCTTCCTGTTTCCTCTTCCCCCTACTCCTCCTCTTCCTTCTCCTATTACTCCTCCTAATTCCGCTTCCTCTTGCTCCTCCTCTTCCTTCTCCTCTTACCTTTCCTCTTTCTCCACCTATTCCTCTTCCTCTTCCTCCTCCTCCTCTTCCTGCTCCCTCTTCCCCCTGCATCCTCCTCTTAAGCTTCCTCCTTTCCCCTCGATCCTCCTCTTCCACTTCCTCCTGTCGCTCTTCCTCCTCCATGCACCCCCTTCCGATCCCCGGTGGCGGTGTTGAGAATTAAGTATTAGAGGTGGTACACCATATCGACCACAAATCATGTTAAAAGCTCATATTTTGTCCCTGGGCAGACAAAATTCCGCATTTTCCTGTCGAAACTTTACCACCTCTGTCCCGACCAAAATCTCACACGCACACAACCAACCACCGCGCCAAACTTTAATGATTCGTATGCCTTTTTTCAAAAGTCGGCGATGTATGTATATATATATATATATATATATATATATATATATATATATATATATATATATATATATATATATATATATATATATATATATATACATATATATATATATGCTTTTTGTGTTATCCTCGGCAATTTGCATTAATTATTCCGAACTATGTGTTCTTGTCATTATTTGCACTTCATGTACATTGATTCATTGCCAAATATAGTCTATCTATCTATATATATACATATATGCAAATATATACATGTATATATATACATATACATATATACATATATAGACATATATATATATATATATATATATATGCTTTTTGTGTTATCCTCGGCAATTTACATTTATTATTTCGAACTATGTGTTCTTGTCATTATTTGCACTTCATGTACATTGATTTATTGCCAAATAAAGTCTATCTATCTATCTATATATACATATACATATATATATATACATATATATATATTTATATATATACATATACATATATATATATATATAATGTATACATATATATACATATATATATATATATACGTATATAATATATATGTATATATATATATATATATATATATATATATATATATATATATATTCCAAGCGGCTTTTTCCCCTTTACAAAGGAGGTAGCCAAAAAAAACAAGCACAAAAAATCCACTCCCACCCATTTCATTCCCACATACTCCACTCCCACCCCCCACCCCCTCCCCTCAATCCCTCTTATTTTGGCTTTTCTTGGATGACGGGTCATCTCTGCATCTCGTCCACTGCCCTGAGTCACAAGCAATGTAGCAAGACATAGCGCATCCACAGCATGGCCGCTTCATTTAATCGTCGGTCCTCCCTCTTCGTCGCTTCATGCAGAAAAAGAGAAGTCGAGGGGAAATCCCTTTGGGCTGGGTCAAAGTATCATTCACACATACTCCCTCACTCCCATCCCCCACCCACTCCCTTCCATGCATCTCAACATCATCCATACACACCCATTCTCTACTCACCCCTATCTTTTGTCTTCTCCCTTCCTTCCTCAACAGACATTCCCCTCTTTCCCAATGCTCCTTTTACCCCATCCATCCATCTCATCGTTGGTCGCCCTGTCATGCTCACTCCTTCCACCTCCGTCTTCCACACCTCTTTTACTAATCTCTCTTCACTCATTCTTTCTATGACACCAAAACATCCCAATACTCTTTCATCAACCCTATCTCCCAACTCCCTTTCCACCCCACCCCAGCTCTCCTCTTCACCTCCTCATTTTTCACTCTATCCAGCCTAGTAACCCCTACCATACTTCTCAGGCATTTCATGTCAAACACATTCAAACTCCTCCTCTCTTCCTCTCTTATGTTTGATGTGTCTGTTTCTTTTTTGTTTTGTTTTTTTCAAATCAAGAAGTCCAGCAGTGGGGGAGGAGCTTTCATTCAGCTGAATAACATCACACCACGGCCCACAGAGAGGATATACAGAACATCCCTGGAATCTATGAATTTAACCAGTACGGACTAAAATCTCTAAGCGGCTAGATAAAATTGTCTAATCAAGTGACCCCCCCCCAAAAAAAAAAACATCCTGGAAACTATTATATTAATCATTTGTGTAAGAATTATACTTTACTCATCTACTGAAACCAAACATAGAAAGTCCCTAAAATTCCACTGTTTATTCATAACTATCCTGTTTTTCTTTTTTACAGCAAATCATAGCTTAAAATTCGGGAGCAGTAGGCTAATATTGTAGAAGAGATATCAGGTTGACTTGGAGTTGAACTTTTGGGAATCATAACTCAAAAAATAAGAACCACCGTTCTAGATGCTAGGAATTCTTTTCTAGAGAACTTAGAACATTATCCTAGCAGTCTTACTAAGATAGGTGATCTCCATTCTTACTACTCATATATACATATATACATATACATATATATTATATATATATATATTATATATTATATATATTATATATATATTATATATACATATATATGTATGCAATAAAAACACTAGGAACGTGTGTTCACAAATGCGAAGTAACCACTAGGAAAAGTAAACTAACAAAGCAGAGCGCTTTCGTATAATTACATCTTCAGTGCGGATAAATGTAATTATACGAAAGCGCTCTGCTTCGTTAGTTTACTTTTCCTAGTGGTTTCTTACGCATATATATGTATATGTATGCATATATATATATGTATATGTATGTTTATATATATATATATATATATATATATATGAATATACATATATAAACAAACTAACAATGATATAGAAAAAATCATATATACGTGTGTACGGTATTGCCACATTATGTTATATTCTCAGTTGTCGTGTTTTACGAGAACAATAACATTTAACCAAAAAACTAAGAGCAAGAGCAAATTCACGAGGTTTGAACAAAGTTGAACACTGTCTATGGGGGTTTTATAACTTTATCAGTTATTCTATTTGACGCCATATGATTTTTATTCAATATCAGGAAATACCATCCACATTCGAGGGATCAGATAACAAAGGGAACCTTGATGGGAGGTCATAGCACTTTGAATAGGTAGGGTGTCAAATAGTCTTGTTCGGATTCTCCATATTTCGGAAGTTTCCAATATTCACAACGAAAAGGTCTTGCTTAGACATGTGAGAATATCTCAAAGGTCCTATTCAAAGGAAACTGGTAGGGTGTATCACCAGGTTAGATATAATCGCTTGGCGGCAGCTGAATTATGCGTGATTTAGTCGTCACATCAGGAAGTACATGCGTAAGGAGAGGATATAGCGTTGGCTCATGCATTATGAGGTTCCCTTCTTTTTAGAATATTTACTTTTTATCTCTCCGATAGTGTGGCATTTTTATCTTTCTCGCTGAAGTATCGGCCTTATTTCTCCGGTCTTAAGAGCCCCATCCACGGTACGATCTAGTTTTGAGGTCGGAGGACAGATCTTGTTGGATCTGGCTAGATTAGATCGTGCATGTCGATTGGATAAACCAAAGTCAGTAGCTACTGTACACGATCTAATCTGATAGGATTCGACCAAATCACTCCAGTGGCGTCAAGATCAGATCGTACCGTGTATAGAGTCCATTAGATTCAGTCATACGATCTCCAAGCTCAGACTTACTTCAGAGTTTCCCGACACTGTCTAATCACTGTGCCATCTTGTCTGATGTGGGACGACCAAAGTCTAATTAGTCTTTTCGACACCGAGCGATCAAAAGGAACCGGAGTGAGCATGACGGGTCATTCCTGGGTCATCCCGACCTCTCGCCTGACCTCGAGGGAAACAACCCCTCGTGTGTGTGTGTGTGTGTGTGTGTGTGTGTGTGTGTGTGTGTGTGTGTGTGTGTGTGTGTGTGTGTGTGTGTGTGTGTGTGTGTGTGTGTGTGTGTGTGTGTGTGTGTGTGTGTGTGTGTGTGTGTGTGTGTGTGTGTCGGGGGAAAAGAGACAGAGATAGATAGATAGAGAGAGAGAGAGAGAGAGAGAGAGAGAGAGAGAGAGAGAGAGAGAGAGAGAGAGAGAGAGAGAGAGAGAGAGAGAGAGAGAGGAAAAGCAAGACAGGGGGAAAGAAAAATTATGAAGCGACGAATAGCAAATGGATGAGACATAAGGAGATGAAGAGGAAGAAGACAAGGGAGGAAAGAAGGACGAAAGGGGTGAGTGATAATAGGAATGACTGAAAAAAAACAGAGAAAGAAAACGCAGTACTGATTAGTAGGGAGAGGTAATTAATATGACGAACGCATGAGAGACATCGACAAAGAAACCGGCAGATCAACGAACCTTTCACGCGCGCGCACACACACACACACACACACACACACACACACACACACACACACACACACACACACACACACACACACACACACACACACACACACACACACACACACACACACACACACACACACACACAGGATGTGAGATAGTAGAGACAGTCGCACGCCGAGTATAAGAGATAACAAATATGAGAGACGGCAGTGAATATAAATGAGTAATTGAGCTCGTTAGGGTAAAGCATTGTTGCGTAGCGGTCGTGTCTCACCCAGGGTTGTATTCTGTGGTCTCTTCCTCTTCCTCCTCTTCCTCCTCTTCCTCCTCCTCCTCCTCTTCATCCTCCTTTACCACCTCTTCTTCCTTTTCCATATCCTCTTCCTATTCCTCCTCTTCCTCCTATCCATTGGTCCCACATTTACCAACCCAACGAAGAGGACTCGAAGTTTTTGGTCCCAGGAGGTGTGGGTGTGCACTCACACATACAGAAATTGTTCCGAAAAATATCGATAATACCTCTGTCCTACATAATATACATCCTACGACCTTGGTATGGTTTCAGAAGGTTTATATTTCAGAACTAATGCAGAGTGGGCCTCAGAGATTAGCACGGCAGAAAAATAGTACATAAGTAAATACTGTACCTTTGTATTATTTATATGCATATAAGAATTTATATAAAATTATTCATGTATATAATCGTGGGACTGTACATATATACATATGAAAAAATACATACATAACATACCTAAACACACACACACACACACACACATATATATACATATATATACATGTATATATATGTATATATATATATATATATGTATATATATATATATATATATGTATGTATGTATGTATGTTATATACAAATGCAGAAACCACTTGGAAAATAAAATAAATGAATACCGAACGTTTTCGTCTATTCAAGACATCATCAGGGTAGAAAGAATACAGAAAATGACCAAAGGTCGTAATATATACATAGTGGCAGAGGAATTGGGAAAGGTTTATGATGTTACCCGACTCCTAACAGCTTAACCTATATAAGAATTATTTACAATATTTTAATAATAAAGTTCTCTAACTAATTATCGAAAAGATTGTAAATAATTCTTGTATAAGTTAAGTTGTCGGGAATCGGAAAACATAAGACCTTTCCCAATTCCTCTGCCACTATGTTTATATTACGACTTTTGGTCATTTTCTGTATTCTTTCTACCCTGATGATGTCTTGAATAGACGAAAACGTTCGGTATTCAAAAGAGAAGTAAAGGATACGATAAAGGAGGCAAAGAGGAGACCAGATGTAAAATGGGGTAAGAGTATGACAGAAAATTCTTAAAGTAATAAAATGATGTTTTGGAAAGAAATTAAGAGAGGAAGAGGAGGCGAGAAAACTAGTAGTAGAAGTATAGAAGAAGAAGTAAATTGTGCAGATGGATAGATGATAATGGAAGAGACGGCAGTTATAGGAAGTTAGGAAGAATATTTAGGGAGCTGCTAACTGTGAAGGAGGACAGGGAGGGAAAGGTAGTTGCAGTGGGACGCGCTAAGAAAATGACTGTGATGAATGAAGAAAATGGAGAAGAAATAAGGAAAGATGTGGTGAAACCAGTTATTAAAATAATGAGAGCAGGTAGGGCACCTTGGTTGGATGGATGTCATGTGGAATGTCTAAAAAAGGGAGGTAGAGTGATGATAGACTGGTTGGTGAGGTTGTTTAATGTTTGTCTAAAAGAGGGTAGAGTGCCGGAGGACTGGAGAAGTGCCTGTATAATTCTATTTTATAAGAAAAAGGGGACAAGTATGAGTGTAGTATTTTGAAAGGGATGAGTTTGTTGAGTGTAGATGGAAAGGCTTATGGAAGGGTTTTGATTGAGAGGGTTAGGATAGGAACAGAGGGAGTAATTGGTGAGGAACAATGTGGGTTTAGGACAGGTAAGGGTTACGTGAATCAGAGTTTTGTGGCAAGACAAATAATTTATGTGAGAAAGCTTTAGGAAAAAGTAAGGATGTTTTTTGGACCTTTAGGGATTTGGAAAAGGCATATGACAGGGTAGACAGGAAGGCACTGTGGGAGGTATTGTAGATATATGGGATAGGAAGAATGCTGTTAAGGGTAATCAAGAGTTTTTATGAGAGTACTAGAGCATGTGTTAGAATTAGAAATGGAGTGAGTGAATGGTTTGAAGTAAAGGTGGGACTTCGCCAGAAATGTGTTATGTCGCCTTGGCTGTTCAATTATACATGGATGAGGTGGCGCGAGAAATGAATGCAAGGGTAATGGGCTGGGGTTTGGAGATGGTTAAAGAAAATGGAGAAAAGTGGGAAATAGACCAGTTGTTATTTGCTGACGACATTGCGCTTGTAGCAGGGTCAGAGGAAGGATTGTGGAAGTTAGTGACAGAGTTTGGAAAGGTGTGCAAAAGAAGAAAGTTGAAGATAAATGTGGTAAAAGTAAGGTGATGAGATGTACAAGGAGAGAAAGGGGCAGAAGACAGGAAGTAAGTATTAAAGGAGAGGGACTGGAGAAAGTGGATATTTTTAGACACGGGTATGAATGTGGTGGGAAAGGGAGGAGTGGATCTGGAGGTAGAATGTAGATTGAGAGAAGCAAGTAAATGCCTTGGGAGATTAAAAAATGTAATGAGAAATAGACAATTGGGAATGGATGCTAAGAGGACATTGTATGAAGGAGTAAAATGTGCTGACAGCACTGTATATGGCGGAAACATGTAACATAAGAGTAGAAGAGAGGAGTCCAAATGTGTCTGAGATGAAATGTCTGAGAAGTATGATAGGGGTTACTAGGCTGGATAGAGTGAGAAATGAGGAGGTGAGGAGGAGAACAGGGGTGGAAAGGTGAGTTGGGAGCTAGGGTTGATGAAAGAGTACTGGGATGGTTTGGACACATGGAAAGAATGAGTGAAGAAAGATTAGTAAAAGAGGTGTGGAAGGCAGAGGTGGAAGGAGTGAACATGAGGGGGCGACCAAGGAGGAGATAGATGAATGGAGTAAAAGGGGCCTTATGAAAAAGGGGAATGTCTGTTGAGGAAGGAAGGGAGAAGACAGAAGACAGGGGTGAATGGAGAATGGTTGTGTATGGATGATACTGTGATGCATGAGGGGGAGTGGGGTGGGAGATGGGAGGGGGGGGGTATGTTTGAATTAGATTTTGACGCATCCCGAAGGGATTTCTCCTCGTCTTCTCTTTTTCTGCAGGAGGGGACGAAGAGGGGGATCGACGATTAAATGAACTGGCCTTGTTGTGGATGAGCTGTCTTGCTACATTTCTTGTGACCCAGGGCAGTAGGCGAGATGCAGGGATGACCCGTCATCCAAGAGGAGCCAAGATAAGAGGGAGTGGGGGGGGTGAATGGAAGTGGAGTATGTGGGGATGGAATGGGTGGAAGGGGATTTTATGCCTTTACCTTTTGGCTACCTTACTTGTAAGAGAAAAAAAGCCGTTGGTATATGTAAATATACATATATATATATATATATATATATATATATATATGTATGTATATATATATATATGTATATATTATATATTTATATATATGTATAATATATATTATATTATATATATATATATGTATATATCATATATATGTATAAATATATATATATACATATATAATATATATATATACATATATATATATATATACATATACATATACATGTACATGTACATGTACATGTGCATGTACTTGTACATGTATATG
>NC_134799.1:58489698-58499698 GCF_046742065.1 Oratosquilla oratoria
CTCATGTTCGTTCTCACTGACATGCTCAAGATTGTTCTAATTCTTATACTCACGCAAACCTCCAGTCTTATTCCATCTTTTTTCTTTTTTCGTTTTCATTCTTATCTTTCTCATTGTCTTCCTTATTCTGGTGTTGATTATAATTTTTATTCCTATTCTCATTCACTTTCTCATTCTCAATCTAATTCTCATCCTCATCCATATCTTTACCTTTATCCTCATCTTTACGCTCATCCTCATTCTCATTCTCAGTCTAATTCTCATACTCATCCATGTCTTTACCTTTATCCTCATCTTTACGCTCATCCTCATTCTCATCCTCAGTCTAATTCTCATCCTCATCCATATCTTTACCTTTATCCTCATCTTTATACTCATCCTCATTCTCATCCTCAGTCTAATTCTCATCCTCATCCATATCTTTACCTTTATCCTCATCTTTAAGCTAATCCTCATTCTCATCCTCAGTCACGTTTTCATGTTCGTACTAGGTCGTGTTTAAGGTCATTCTCATCTTTATACTCAAGTTTATTCTCATCCCTCTTCTCTTTCTCATTATCATTATCATTTTCATTTTTGTTCTCATTTTTTCTCGTTTTATTTTCACTCTCAATCTCATTTCTCATTCTCAGTGTCAGCACAATCTTTTTCTCATTCTCAATCTCGATCTCACCTCTATTGTCATTCTCATTTTTTCTCATTTTATTTTCACTCTCAGTCTCATTTCATTCTCAGTGTCAGCGCAATCTTAGTCTCGTTCTCACTCTCGATCTCACGTTTATTGTCATTCTCATTCTCGTTATCATTATCATTTTCATTTATATTCTCTTTTTTTTCACTCTCAGTCTCATTTCATTCTCAGTGTCAGCACAATCTTAGTCTCGTTCTCATTCTCGATCTCACGTTTATTGCCATTCTTATTATCATGCTTACACTAGGTAACCATGCTCAGGATCCCTCTCATCTTTATACTCATACTAATTCTCATTCTACTCAATCTCATTTTCTCTCTCACCATCATTCTCATTGTTAGTCTCACTCATAATCCCATTATCAGTCTCATTCCGATCCTAATTGTTATCCTCAATCTCATACTCAATCTCACTCTCATCCTCACCCTCACTCTCATTCTCATTTTTATATTCTCATTAATTATCATTTCTATTATTCATCATTCTCATATTCATTCTGATTTTCTTTCTTATTATTAATGTTATTTTCATTTTCATTTCTTTATTCCTAGTCTCGGTTACATTCTTAGTCTGCTTCATTCATACTCGCATTTTCACTTTTATTTTCATTCTCATTTTCATTTTCATTCTCATTTTCATTTTCATTCTCATTTTCATTCTCATTTTCATTCTCATTTTCATTCTCATTTTCATTCCCATTTTCATGCTCATTTTCATTCTCATTTTCATTCTCATTTTCATTCTCATCTTCATTCTCATTTTCATTCTCATTTTCATTCTTATTTTCATTCATTTTCATGCTCATTTTCATTCTCATTTTCATTCTCATTTTCATTCTCATTTTCATTCTCATTTTCATTCTCATTTTCATCGTACTCACGCTTATGCTCAAGGGCATTCTCATTTTCATTCTCATTTTCATTCTCATTTTCATTCTCATTTTCATTCTCATTTTCATGCTCGCACTCACGCTTAATCTCAAGGTCATTCTCATTTTCATTCTCATTTTCATTCTCATTTCATTTTCATTCTCATTTTCACTCATTTTCATTCTCATTTTCATGCTCGCACTCACGCTTATCCTCGAGGTCATTCATATTTTCATTTTCATTCTCATTCTCATTCTCATTCTCATTCTCATTCTCATTCTCATTCTCATTCTCATTTTCACTCTCATTTTCATTCTCATTTTCATTCTCATTTTCATTCTCATTTTCATTCTCATTTTCATTCTCATTTTCATTCTCATTTTCATGTCCGTACTCACCCTTATGCTCAAGACCATTCTCATGCTCAAAGTCATGCTCGAGATCCTTAAGTATACAGTATATCTATTCTGATTCTCATTCTTATTTTATTTTTTCTCATTCTTATTTCCGTTTTCATTATATCATTATATCATTATATGCAAGGGGGGACGGAGAGGGGAGGTCGCCGATTAAATGAAGCGGCCTTGCTGTGGATGTGCTGTGTCTTGCGACACTGCTTCTGACCCAGGGCGGTGGGCACCTTGAGAGGGAGGGTGGGAGGGGTGTGGAGTGTATTTAGGGATGAAATGGGTGGGAGTGATTTTTGGCTACCTCCCTTGAAAGGGGGAAAAAGCCTTGGTATATGTATGTATGTATTATATCATTATCATTGTCTTTGTCCTTATCGCCATCTTTATCCTTATATGTGTCCTTATTATCATTAGCATTAGCATTATAATTATCCTTATCGTTATCATTATCATTATTATTATCAATATCGTTATCGGTATCATATCATTATCATTATTATCATTATAAGTATCGTTATCATTATCATTATCGTTATCGGTATCATTATCATTATTACTATCATTATCATTACCATTATCATCATCGTCAACATCATCATCATCAACATCATCAACATCATCATCACCATCATCACCATCATCACCATCATCACCATCATCACCATCACCATCACCATCATCATCATCATCATCATCATCATCATCATCATCATCATCATCATTATCATTATCATTATCATTATCATTATTTTCCCCTTCACTTCCTCCTCCTCGCCCTTCTCTTCCTCGTATTTTTCTTCAGTTCTTACTTGTGCTCTTCCACCTCTGCCACTTCCACCTCTCCTTGTCCGTTGTTCTTCATTTACCTCTCCCGCTGCCTCCTCCTCTTCCTCCTCCTCCTCCTCCTCCTCCTCCTCTTCCTCTTCCTCCTCCTCCTCCACATCCACCTCTCCTCGTCCTGTTTTTTTCACAATCCTTTACCTCCTATTCCTATTCTGAATTTTCCTTTTCCATCATCTGCTCTTCATTTACCTCTTCTGCTGCCTCCTCCTCTTCCTCCTCCTCCTCCTCCTCCTCTTCCTCTTTTTCCTCTTCCTCCCCCTCCTTCACCTCCTCTTCCTTTTCCTCCTCCTCCTGCTCCTCTTCTTCCTCCTCTTTCTTCCCCTCCTCTTCCTTCTCCTCCTCCTCCTGCTCTTCCTCCTCTTCCTCCTCCTACTCCTCTTCCTCTTCCGGCTGCGCATCTCCTAAGTCGTCTGTGATTGTGCCCACGTCTCCATTACGAGGGTGACTTGTAACCTCACCTGTGCTCTCTGCATCAAAGAACGTCGTCATTCTTGGCATAACGTTTGCTGCTGACAAGATTACACCTGCTCCGTCGTTACCATATCTCCATCTCATTCGACATCGTAATCGGCGTCATCTGTATCAAAAGTGTTCGTCGTTTTTAGCCTCTTTTTTTTCTGTTGTTCGTCATTGTTGCTGTTAGTTGGTTCACCTGGGTTCGTTGATGCTGGTTATCGTTGTTTTTATCGTCTTTCTTTATCACCGTTTTCGTCACCGATGATAACACCTTTCCATTTATATTATCTTAACCTTATCATGTCTATAATGTTATTACGACCCTTTTTACTCACTTTTATCATGATGAACATATCTCGCTAGGATATCTATATTCTTTATTTATATTACTTATATCACCTTTTGTAAAGGTATTACGATGATATTGATATCATTAAATAAATATCTCTTCATCTTCATTCCCCATCTCTGTCACTACTATTGTGTTTTTCTCTCATAATCTCATCGCGGAATTATCGCTAGTAGTACAAATAATGTTAATTCGTGAACACACATACACACACTCGCGCGCGACACGTAAATTTCACTCGGTATTCACAAACAAAAGTATTCTGAAAACGGTATTCTGAAACAAAAAAGCACTCGAGAAGAGAATGAAAAAAATGGTGGATTAAGGAACCTAAAATATTCAGAGCAGGATGCAGAGAAACTAGAAAATTAATACTTAAATAACCTAAGAAAGTTGAATTAAAAGAAAACGATAGTTGCCAAGTACAATTGCTATGGCTGCTGAGGTTTGGGGTGATTTAATCACAATAAGAAAGACAAATCAATTAAAGGTAGAACCTATTTCAGATTGAAAACGTATATACTATCACAAAAATAAATGCAAAATATTTGCAGGTAGAATTAATTTCAAATAAAAAAAAAACCAAGTGCATAGTACGTAGCATAAGATGAGAATGAAAATAGAAAAGAATCCACTTAACCACAGAATTATGAAGTTGAAAATATTTTAGTACTAAAAGCTAAATGGAAACAACAGTACGAACTGTGCATCTAAGAAACTCCTAAAGGAGAGTACTTGAAAAACTAACTAAAGACAAAAGTACGAAACAGATGGAAAATGAAAGAAATAACCTGGAAATCAGTGGGACCATTTGGATTCAAGGCAGGAAGATCCTACGTCGCAAATCTAAGACTTTACGACAGGCTAACAGGCGCATTACAAGAACGAAACGGGCGGCCGGACTGCATATAATTAGATCTCAGGAAAGCATTTGATAAAGTACTGCACAATAAGTTATTGTGCAAGTGAATAACAAGCCTTCTTTTTTCTAGCCATCTTGTAAGGTAAGAAAAAGAAAATTGTCATTCAAATGTGCAAGAACTTGGAGATAACAAGCGTAAACACTCATATACAAGGAATAGTTAGTTACATGCATATATTTATGAAAAACGGCATATTTCCTTAAAGAAAATAACAGTAATAGAGAAATAGATTTGGATGATGTTTATGAGTGACCATAATCTCAGTGAGTAAACTATCATCCGTATGGAAGAGACAGAAACAGACAATGGACATCATACAGACTAGAAGAAATAAACCTACAAAGATCAAGGGAAATTTGATCCGAGTGGACAGATGCCCAAGTTAGAAAGGAAATAGCCTCTATGCATGGTGGACTCACAAAACACTTTAAATTCTGTCCCCTATATACCGTTTTAATTCATATTAACCCATTCAACTCCGATGACAAGATGTCTTGTCATTTGGTCAAATAAAACAAAAAATCATAAAACACCAAAATGTTTGATCAAACACCAGAAAAATATGACGTCAGTCCTCGCTTCGCTGCGAGCGAAGCGAGGATTGACGTCATATTTTTCTGGTGTTTGATCAAACATTTTGGTGTTTTATGATTTTTTGTTTTATTTGACCAAATGACAAGACATCTTGTCATCGGAGTTGAATGGGTTAATTGATAACTTAATATAAGAAAAATTGAAAAGAAGTATTTATTCTGCATGAGGATCTACTCTCTGAGGAAGGACTGCATATGTACTTTATCAAGAATAGCCAAAGCTTCTGTCTTTGGGAACAAAAAAATCGAATAACTGGAGTTATACAAGTATTGAAAGAGAGATTTAAGAAGTAATCTACGTTCTTTTCTTATTAGAGGATAGTCTCCACTTATAAGATAATGCTACGTGACTGGTCCGTAAGGGTGTATTGAAACTTGTATAAAGAAGAGGGATTGAAAAGAACAGAATGACAAAATATATATATATATTGGTCAGTCATGGTCAACATTTTTTAAACTACCAAGGATTCTAATGGAGATCTATATTCTATTAATCTTTACTCTATATATTTTTTAATGCTTTATTCACCTTAGTAAAATATGTGTTACTGTATAGAAAAAATCGACCGAGATACTATCTAAGGGCATGTTCTGGTAAAAAGAGACGAGCCAATCTTTAAATTTTAGGAAAAAATTGTAAAAAGAATATAAAAAGAAAAAGAAAAATTTAGCTTTTCAAAATAAATCAACAATAAAAAAAACGAAATCAAAATGCAGTTAAGAAATTATATGATTATGGTAAACAAAGAAAATGAGACAGAACAGTATAAAAGAAATGTCACATGATCCAAACATACGAAAAAAACTAAAAGCACACACACAGACATACACACACACACACACACACACACACACACACACACACACACACACACACACACACACACACACACACACACACACACACACACACACACACACACACACACACAGACATACACACACATACACACACATACACACATACATACACACACGCACAACACACACACACACACACACACACACACGCACACACACACACACACACACACACACACACACACACACACACACACACACACACACACACACACACACACACACACACACACACACACACACACACACACACACACACACACACACACACACACACACAAGAACATATGAATAAAGAAGACTGCAAGAGACCATAAGGCCTACACTAGGCAGGTCCATGTCCATAACCATCTACTATCCCCATCCATATAATCATCTAGCCTTCTCTTAAAACAACGGATAGTTTTAGCGTTCACTAACTAGATGGTTACTAAGTCTATTCCATTCGTTAAACACTCTATTGGTAAACCAGTTCTTGCCTATTTCATTCTTAAATCTAAAATTGTCCAATTTAAATAAATTTCTCCAAGTCCTGCCCTGTTGTCTTAATATGATGACCTTGCCTGTATCAATTTTGTTAAGATCCTTTATCCACTTGAACGTCTCTTTTAGATCACCCAGCGCTCTTTGTCTTTCCATAAAGTGTAAATTAAGGTGTCTAATCCTGTCCTCGCAAGATAAATTTCTGAGCCAATGTATCCTTTTTTACCATTCTCCTCTGTACTGATTCTAGTGATTTGATAACCAATCTAAAGAATGGAGACCAAAAATGTACCATATAGTCAAGGATGGGTCTAACTAACGCAAGATAGATTTTGACAACTACCTCTGCACTTTTATCTATAACCATCCTAGCAATGAACCCTAATGCTCTGTTAGCTCTATTCCTGGTGCTAATGTAGTGTTTCCTGGATTTAAGGTCAGGCCTCACTAGCACTCCTAAGTCTCTCTCGCATTCAGTTTTCTCTAAAAATGTGTTATCTAATCTATATCCGTTTTATGGGTTGTGTAAACCTAAGTTTAACACACTGCACTTTAAGATATTGAAGTTTATTTGCCATTTTACCGGACATGCAAATAATCTATTAAGATCTTCCTGCAGTATCACGAAGTCTTTCCCTGACCTAATTTGGCGTCCTATTTTAGTGTCGGCCGCAAACTTACTAACATTACTAATAACCCCATTGTCCAAGTCGTTTATATACATACATATATACATATACCAAAGGCTTTTTCCCCATACACAGGGGGTAGCCAAAATATATACATAATGTATTTATATTTATATTTAAATGTTTATATTTAGATTCAGAATTATTTATTTATTTATTTATGTTTATATTTATATTTAAATGTTTATATAGATAATAAACAAAAAGGGACCCAAAACCAAGCCCTAGGGAGTTCCATTAGTAACACTACCCCATTTGGATTTTACACCATTAATGGTGACCCGCTGTTTTCTGTCACTGATCTATGCTCTAATCCATTCAAACACTTTTCCTCCTATGCCATGGGCTTTGACTTTATTTAGTAGTTACTGGTGGGGCACCTCGTTGAACGCTTTGCTAAAGCCAAGGTAAATAACGTCGTAATTATCATTGTCATCTGTTTCCTTGTAGATATTAGTGTAAAAAGACAGAAGATTAATTACGCATGACCTACCCTTGGTGAACCCACGCTGTGAGTCACGAATCAAATTATGTCTCTCGACGTGATCTCTGATTCTAATAGCTACTATTGATTCAATCATTTTACCTAGAACCGGCGTCAAACTGGTTTCCCAGTACTGTAGTTGTACACAGACGATTTATCACCATATATGAGAGCAAGAAAAATATTTGCCTGCCCCCAAGAAATAGGCACAAATCCAGTGTCTAGCGACTTACTAAACACTTCCGTTAACTAGTATCAGATTTCAATTCTACACTCTTTAAGCACACACAGAAAATTTTCGTCTGGACCCGGGGATTTTGTGGGTTTAAATCTATCAGACTGTTTGACTTCTTCTTTTTTGCTAATGCTAATGTTAGTTATTCTACTTTCCTCATCCCCACTGAAGATTGGGACGCAGTCAGGTACAATATCTAACCTCTTTGTAAAAATCATGAAAAAATATTAATTAAACGCCTCGTTCATTTTTTCCTCCAAATCTATCAAGACATATTCATTTGCTTTGATTGGGCCTATATTTTCCTTACTTTTTGTTCTGTAGAGATGAAAGAAGCACTTTGGGTTGTATCTCGCTTGTCTGGCAACCTTAATTTCGTAGTTACGTATGGCTGTGCGCGTGTTCTTTTAAACCAGTCTAGTCATATCGTTATACTTAGATCTAAGGTGTGTTTCCCCGTTTTTTTTTTTTTTTTTGGCGTAACGCCCTCTTTACACACGCACGCACTCACGCAGGCGCGCGCGAACGCACACACCATGAGATATATTTGCTCAGACGTATCCATATACATATGAGCTACCACTAACATCTTCATTAAATTCTTTTGCTTTATTCTCTCCTCATTTTTTTCTTTAAGACTAATAGGTTGTTCAAGCTAAGACACTAGGAAATGTCTGAGCAGTGTAGTAAATTAATGGATTGGCTTGAGCAACAAGTAAGGCCACAGACTCCCTGTTGGTAACAACAAATTAATGCTGTCACTTCTTTATCCAGCAGCCTCCTCCAGTTCTCCTTTTCTTCTTTCATCTCTCTCCGTGTCCTCTTTCTTCCTGGCTCCTCCTCCTCCTCCTCCTCCTCTTCCTCCTCTTCCTCCTCTTCCTCCTCCTCCTCTCTACCACTCTACTCCTCCGGCTGTTAAGTTCTACTCACCAGATCTTCATGTCTCGTTCACTCTCTTCCTGACTGACAATGCCAAATGTTTTTATGTCTGTCACTCTAACGCACACACACACACACACACACACACACACACACACACACACACACACACACACACACACACACACACACACACACACACACAAACAAACACACACACACAACTCGTGGCGCGGTTGGTAGAGTTCCCCACTTACACTATGGAGGTCCGGGTTCGAATCCCGCCCTGGGCTGAAATCATTTCAGTATCACTGCGTTGCGGGTTGTTACTCTAAGTCTCGTGGGAGGGGAGTTGGGTGTGCGTGTGTGTGTGTGTGTGTGTGTGTGTGTGTGTGTGTGTGTGTGTGTGTGTGTGTGTGTGTGTGTGTGTGTGTGTGTGTGTGTGTGTGTGTGTGTGTGTGTGTGTGTGTGTGTGTGTGTGTGTGTGTGTGTGTGTGTGTGTAAGGTCACAGCATTACCCATAGATCGGTCATATACGAGCTCTTAGCTCTCTTCCGGGAGGGAAATAGATGTTGATCACGAGTCCAACACGTGATCCAAAGACCATGGTAAATCACACACACGCACGCACGCACGCACACACATGCATAAGCACACAAAAACACACTCACACTTAAAAAGATATAAGGAAGCACAGCTTTCCACATAGATTAACGTATATTTTTATTAAGTAGAGCATATATATGCCATGATAACAACGTCAATAAACTTAAGGCATTCATGAATGGAAGTATAGAGACGGGGCCTTATGAGCATAGATGCATCCTCCTATACAGTACTACAATACAGTGCTACACTACAGTACTACACTACAGTACTACACTATAGTACTGCATACACACACGCACGCACGCAATACCGCTTGATTTGCGTTTCTTGTTCCTTGACTATCCGTGTGTTCCACTCCCGAAGACTACACCTTGTTTATCCTCTGCAGTTAATGGCCACCACCACCACCCACCCACCCACCCTGTCGTAAGGAGGCCTCATCACCACGACCACGGTCGTTCTCATCACCAATGTCATCACTTTCGCCCTCATCATTATTTCCGTCATTACTACGATGTCATGCGATATTGAATATTCTATGACGTCACACAAGCAATTACCTACCAAATATGGTATGGCTGCATCTGCTTCCTTCTGCCGAGTTCGTTGTGAACGTTATTAGATG
>NC_134799.1:58507198-58509698 GCF_046742065.1 Oratosquilla oratoria
GAGGAGGACACAGAAACGGGACAAGGAGAGGGCGTGGGATGAAGAACGTAATAGATGGACTCCTGAGGGAGGCGAGAACGAAGTGATGGCAACAGAATAAAGAGAGGCTCGACATCGACATCGGGGACGGGGAGAACGAAGCTGGCGTTCTTCGGGTCGTCAAGGTCAAACTGAGGGACGACTCTGAGTTCGATGATTCCTCCTCCATAGCAATGGACGAGAAGTACGACAGATTACAGAGGGTTACAAAGATTACAAAGGGCTACAAAGCCCTCTGTGAGGGACACCGTCCTCGCCACCCGATAGGGGGGAGTTTGTGACGTTAAACCACATCATCATCATCACAAAGATTACAGACTCGAAGGCCCGACAGGAGACCTTTTGGTCCATAATATTGCAGCAGTTATAGACGGAAAATAGACACTAAGAAAGTTTAATGAATAAATAATTAGATAAAACATTGAAACGCAAATAATAAATAGAGAAATAAAAGAGTAGATAAATACTTGATAAATAGATAAGTAAATAGATGAATACACATACTAGTCAATCAACCAATGAATTTTAGACAAACCAAGATACACAAATGCAAACAAGCAAAACAAAATAACCAACTTGGCAGACATCAAAACATCTTTGTTTATCAAACTGTGTCTTCACATTTTGAAACAGCACCAAATTCCTCTGGAGGACATTTATTCCATCTATTGACTGGTCGGAGTTACGAGGAGTGAGGAGAAACGAAAGAAGAAAGATTTGGAGACTAGGCAAAGTGAGGAACTGGGCATGACAAGGAACTCGCTTCGTTTTGGGTGGGAAGGGATCGTCCCAAAGAATATAATTTGGCTAAAACACATAGAATATATCACATGATACTAATTGATGACGACAGCTGAAGCTGTCAGAAGATGGCGCTACCAATCCCAGTATCCTATTTGCTTTCTATGAGACAGACTTTAAATACTTAGATGTTTTAAACTCGGTATTGATAATCATACCAAGATTCTTTTCACTCTCCACACTGGTTAAAGACTTTTTCAGATACCATGTAGTCATATTAGCTACTATATCTATGTGCATAAAATTACATATACTTGCGTTCAATTTACCCTCCAATTTTGAGACCACTGTTCTAGTTTATCTAAATACCATTGAATATTCAGTTGGTTTAATTCCTCAGACATCTTCGGATGTATACTATGAACAAAACTAGTGCTAGGAAGGAGTCATGAGGAGCTTCGTTTGTTTTTGCCTTTATCCTTTTGAATATGTCTTCAAAATATCTAACACCTTTTACAGGTGTTTACTGTTTATTTTATTCTTTTTTTTTTAACTTGGGTTTAAATGACAAGTAAATCACTTTCTTTTGTGTGTTTGTGGAACGTCAGGAGATTGAATACTCATTACTCCGTCTGAATTTCTTCTACCACCATTGTCCAATTTTCCCAAATGTATTTTGAACACTGAGGAGTAGTTTCAACCTCGAAATCGATGTTGGTATTGTACCTCATCCACCCTCTTCCCTCCTAAACATAAGAGATTCCTCAAGACTTCCCTGGAAAAAATAAAGATAAAAATATATACATGCAAACACGCACACGCACACACGCACACACACACACACACACACACACACACACACACACACACACACATACACATATATATATATATATATATATATATATATATATATATATATATATATATATATATCAGTTTCCTAATTACCTCCAAGCTGCATGCAAATCACTCAAATTCTGCTCAAAACACCATGAGAGTCACGGACATTCTGTGGAATGAAATTCTTGTGCCGAACATCGATTTGCCTTTCTGTGAGATTTTCATCGTGTGCGAGCTTTTAGTTCCTCAAGTTTTCTCTTTAACTCGTCCACTGCTTCCTTTGTCACCAAGTTCATGCAGATAACACTCACTATTAATTTTTACACTTACACTTTTGTCTTTCATAAAACATCTTTCTTCATGGCCGTTAGTTCTGAATTTGAAGGAAAAAAAAATTCTTGTTTTTATGCTTTCTTCATCAATGCAAACAGTTTGCTAAAGAACATAATTTTTTGTCTTCCTTTTCTCTCTCTGTTTCTTTTTTGTATCAGTGATGTGTACTTTTTAAACTTGAAGTCCTGTAACAAGTTTCCAATGAGTCTTTTTTTCAGGTGTTTTAAGTGGTATTCATACGACTTGTTTCATATATAATATCACTGTGTCAGCTTGCCGTTATGTACATTATAATCAATTAATAGATTCAATGAGATCTGTGAATTCTACGAAAACAGTATATTCAAAACGTGGGCTTCCTATCAATCTATATCTTTGGAAAAGGATGTATGAACTACTTATGAAGTTAATAGATTGAACTATCAATTCCAGAATCTTATTTACTTTCTCCAAGGCAGAAATATAATGACTACGGTCGTTACTGATAATCACACTAAGATCCATTTCAATCACTGTAGCTAAAATCCCCCACCCACCCAAAAAA
>NC_134799.1:58522198-58524698 GCF_046742065.1 Oratosquilla oratoria
GATTCACTAAAATATCTTCCTCGTTTTCAAAATCTGTTCTCACTTAATATGCTTTGTCTCTTTAGAATTAATTAGTAAAGTGAACATACACACAAACACTTGGAACAAACTGGACGAAACAATAGTGTGTACAAAAAACCTACATGAATTTAAGAGCAAACTAGACACTGTGAGATACAAAAGCGGGACACCACGAGCGTAGCTCCCCTTTCCGTAAGACACAACTAGGTAAGTATAAGTAGATAAATACACACACATGCACACATACACGACTCGGTGGCGCGGTTGGTAGATTCCCAGACTATCAGCACGGCGGTGTTGGCAGTACCTGGTTCGAATCCTACCCAGGTCTGAAATTATTTCAGTATCGCTGCGCTTTGAGTCGTTACTCCAACTCTCGTGGGCGGGGAATTGTGTGTGTGTGTGCGTGTAAGGTTACCCATAGATCGGTCATACGAGCTCTGAGCTCTCTTCCGGGAGGGAAATAGCTGTCGATCACGGGTCCAACACGTGATCCAAAGACTAAGATGGAAAAAAAGACCAAGGTGAATCACTCATACACGCGCACACACACACACACACACGCACACACACACACACACACACACACACACACACACACACACACACACACACACACACACACACACACACACACACACACACACACACACACACACACACACACACACACACACACACACACACACACACACACACACACACACACACACACACACACACACATACACACACACACACACACACACACACACACACACTCTCATTGGACACTGTTATCACATACACACTATTCCTAAGCTCCTCCAGATTAATTTTTGGATTATATATCAGGATTCTCTTGGGCTTAACAAGTACATTAATTGTTGCTATCACAGGTCTATGATCAGCCCTTAGATGTTAGTATTCCAATAAACTTTGCAGCTTTGTAGGATCTTCCAACAAGTACCTAAACGTATGCGATCATAGTCATTTTCTATACCTTCGGTATTGTTATACCAAGTCCATCAGTTTGACTCCCGTCTCTGGAACCAGGAATCAACAATCGTGATAACCTTGTGGATTTAAAAAAAAAAAAAAAAAAAAAAAAAAAAAACATGGTGGGCAATGGTCGAATATACAGTCAGACTTGACATAGAACATCATCTTTTCAAGTGCATATGCCTCGGTAAGAGTAATAAACATGAGATGGACTCCGACTGTTAGTAGATGTAACCCGCACAATTGATATCACCATTGACTGATCACCTCACCTCAGAGAGAGCCATTATATCCATTCGAAGTCCCCTGAGCTTCGCCGTTAAAAAGGGCAATCGATTTCCTTTGGAATGTTCCAGGCGCCCACATGAAGAGCCTGCCAGGGATTCACCCCGGACCTATTCGTTTGCACCACCCTTGCTACCCCATAAGAACATAAGAATGAAGGAGACTGCAAGAGACCATAAGGCCTACACTAGGCAACTCCGTATCCATCACCACCTGTCATCCCCATCCATAAAGTTGTCTAACCGTTTCTTAAAACAACTGATAGTTTCAGCGCTCACTACATGGTTACTAAGTCTATTCCATTCGTTGACCACCTTATTAGTAAACCAATTCTTGCCTATTTCCTCCTTAAATCTAATTTTTTTCCAGTTTAAATCCATTACTGCGAGTCCTGCCCTGTTGTTTTAATATATAACGGGCTTTGTCTATTTGACGGAGGAAAATTTAAGCCCCACCCCCAACCAAAGACATGTCTGGACGCCTTGTACATAGATTTTTAGATTCACCCTACTCATCACGGAGCCCAACGAAGGTAGCCTAGATGTTTAGACACAAAAGTCTCAAGAGTCCTGAGAGTATATGCACTGCGGAAGACAGGTGCAGACCGTACAATCTCGGCCCAGACGGTAGATGCTTGGCTCAGGATGTGCTTGTTTCAAAGGCCTGCCAGCTCAGCCGATTTGCCTCTCCGAGCCAAGAGTGGGCACCCATCCTGGCGTGAATTTGAGATCAAAGAGGCGTGTTGCTAGTCCTCGGTGGGCACCTCAGCGCAACCACGCCACTGGGGACTCGGCTTCCATAGCCCCCGTCCGTCTTCTATCACTGCACGGACGCCAAACGTAACAAACACGTGAGTCAGTTTCATATAATGGTCTTGGAGCCCAGTGTAGGTAGTTCATGTGCCGCTTTGTATACTTTTCTCTTCCTTTTGTCTGATCTCTAGCATACCCTCCTCACTGCGTGGAAATCACTGGGGAAGTCGTTTTAGTCGCTGACAATATGGCCATGTAGCAGGTAGTGCTAGGACAAGAGGGTCATTATTTCGTGCCTTACTTGACGAGCATTTAATAGGAATACTAAGATTAAAAGGAGGAGCGTGAAAGGAGCAATAAAAAATATATATATAAATAGATCAAGTAAAATAAGATAAAATGAAACGAATAAAGATCCAAAAGAGTATTCACAAATTCATAAAGGAGAGATTTCTTTTAAG
>NC_134799.1:58552198-58554698 GCF_046742065.1 Oratosquilla oratoria
AGGTATGAATTTATGCGCAGAGTGAATTCAAATCACTTAGTGTGACCCTGGTCCGTATGGGTATTGAAGGCTACATAAAGAAATTTAATTCAAACATAGGTATAAATTTATGCGCAGAGTGAATTCAAATCACTTAGTGGTTGAAATGTCACCTTTTTCCGAAATTGAGAGTCACTGGGTGTATATACGGGGTCAAAGGTCATCTGTGTCAGTTTGCTAACGTTTGCACGCTCTCTCTCTCTCTCTCTCTCTCTCTCTCTCTCTCTCTCTCTCTCTCTCTCTCTCTCTCTCTCTCTCTCTCTCTCTCTCTCTCTCTCTCTCTCTCTCTCTCTCTCTCTCTCTCTCTCTCTCTCTCTCTCTCTCTCTCTCTCTCTCTCCCTCTCTCTGTCTCTTCTCTCTCTCTCTCTCTGTCTCTCTCTCTCTCTCTCTCTCTCTCTCTCTCTCTCTCTCTCTCTCTCTCTCTCTCTCTCTCTCTCTCTCTCTCTCTCTCTCTCTCTCTCTCTCTCTCTCTCTCTCTCTCTCTCTCTCTCTCTCTCTCCCTGTCTCTGTCTCTCTCTCTGTCTCTCTCTCTCTCTCTCTCTCTCTCTCTCTCTCTCTCTCTCTCTCTCTCTCTCTCTCTCTCTCTCTCTCTCCCTGTCTCTGTCTCTCTCTCTGTCTCTCTCTCTCTCTCTTTGTCTCTCTGTCTCTCTCTCTCTCTCTCTCTCTATATATATATATATATATATATATATATATGTATATATATACATATATATATGTATATATATATATATATATATATATATATACATATATATACATATATATACATGTACATACATACACATATGCATCTCTCACTCTCTCCATCTATCATCTCTCCCTCTCTCTCTGTCTTTCCCTCCCTCCCTCCCTTCCCTCGTCCACCTTTCCCTCTCTCCGTGCCTCACCCCGTGATGGGCTTGGTGTTCCTGGAAATTGTGGCCACTGGGACTATACGAGGGTCCTACTTCGTGCCCACTCCGTTTTGACCTCTTGAACCATCATTCTATTTCATGGTTTTCATGGAGATGAATAGTATTGCCTGGTATCATCCAGAACAGAAGAAAAGTGTCATTATTATTATTATTATTATTATTTTTTTTTTTTTTGCATCCGGCCTAGTTATGGACCAAAAGGTCTCCTGTTGGCATGCTCCTCCTTTGTAATCCTTTGTAATCATCACTCTTTAATCACAAAATGCTACTAAGACGAAAAAACAGCCTGGCCGCAATCAGAATAAAATAGAAAATGACTGTAGGAGTGAAGTGAACTTTACAGCCACTGCATACACCCAGCTTTGATCTATAGATTTAAAACGAGGAAATTTACTAAGTTAGGGGAGATTAAGCGGGGGGAATGGGGAGATAAGAGATTGGAAATCCAAGAAAACTGTGAAAGTGATATAAGAGTGCAAGAAAAAGAGAGTGATATAAGAGAGCAAGAAGTAAAAGAGAGTGATATAAGAGTGCAAGAAGAAAAAGAGAGTGATATAAGAGTGCAAGAAGAAAAAGAGAGTGATATAAGAGAGCAAGAAGAAAAAGAGAGTGATATAAGAGAGCAAGAAGTAAAAGAGAGTGATATAAGAGTGCAAGAAGAAAAAGAGAGTGATATAAGAGTGCAAGAAGAAAAAGAGAGTGATATAAGAGAGCAAGAAGTAAAAGAGAGTGATATAAGAGAGCAAGAAGTAAAAGAGAGTGATATAAGAGTGCAAGAAGAAAAAGAGAGTGATATAAGAGAGCAAGAAGTAAAAGAGAGTGATATAAGAGTGCAAGAAGAAGAAGAGAGTGATATAAGAGTGCAAGAAGAAAAAGAGAGTGATATAAGAGAGCAAGAAAAAGAGAGTGATATAAGAGTGCAAGAAGAAAAAGAGAGTGATATAAGAGTGCAAGAAGAAAAAGAGAGTGATATAAGAGTGCAAGAAGAAAAAGAGAGTGATATAAGAGTGCAAGAAGAAAAAGAGAGTGATATAAGAGTGCAAGAAGAAAAAGAGAGTGATATAAGAGTGCAAGAAAAAGAGAGTGATATAAGAGTGCAAGAAGAAAAAGAGAGTGATATAAGAGTGCAAGAAGGAAAAGAGAGTGATATAAGAGAGCAAGAAAAAGAGAGTGATATAAGAGTGCAAGAAGAAAAAGAGAGTGATATAAGAGTGCAAGAATAAAAAGAGAGTGATATAAGAATGCAAGAAAAAGAGAGTGATATAAGAGTGCAAGAAGAAAAAGAGAGTGATATAAGAGAGCAAGAAGTAAAAGAGAGTGATATTAGAGTGCAAGAAGAAGAGAGTGATATAAGAGTGCAAGAAGAAAAAGAGAGTGATATAAGAGAGCAAGAAAAAGAGAGTGATATAAGAGTGCAAGAAGTAAAAGAGAGTGATATAAGAGTGCAAGAAGAAAAAGAGAGTGATATAAGAGAGCAAGAAAAAGAGAGTGATATAAGAGTGCAAGAAGAAGAGAGTGATATAAGAGAGCAAGAAAAAGAGAGT